>NW_005358092.1:3618960-3625711 GCF_000412655.1 Myotis brandtii
CTGCCGGCTGCCATCTTGGCTGACAGTTAATTTGCATAAGGATATGCTGATTAGCCAATGGGAAGGGTAGCGGTCGTACGCTAATTACCATGTTTCTCTTTTATTAGTGTAGATAGATGGTAGGTTCTAAAGTCAATAACTAGTATCTTTCTATGAGAAAAGAGATTCAGTTACAGACACACAGATAAGAAAGACCATGTAAAGATGGAGGCAGAGATTGGGTGATGCAACTACAAGCCAAGGAACACCAAGGCAGGAACCACCAGAAGGCAGGGAGAGGCAATGAGAGATCCTCTCTAGAGCCTATAGGGAACAAGGCCCTGCCTAAACTGATTTTGGACTTCTACCCTCTGGAACTGTGAGAGAATAAACTTCTGTTGTTTTACGTTACCAAGTTTTAAGTAATTTGTTATAGCAGACCTAGAAAATTACCATCTCATTAAAATGATGATGTAGCTCTAAAGTTAATTATAGAGAAAGATGTTTGTGATCTATTGTCAAACCAAAAAGAAAAAAAAAAGTTATAAACACAGATTCCACCTAAGGTTTTTTTTTTGTTTTCTTTTCTTTTTGGTGGGGTTATGGCTGTGTATACAACTGAATAGTAATGTTTCTGGTGATCTCACTTTCTCTTCAAATCATAAATATTTTTCTATGAGCATACACTATCTTTTGTAATCAGGACAAAATAAAAACCATTTTGGGGATTGGTAGTACAAAGATATATAACAGAATGGGTATATTGCCCTAAGGTAAGGTTCTACATCAGTAGTTCCCAACCTTTTTGGCCATGCCCCACCTAAGCATCTCTAAAATCCTGATGCTTCCCCTGTGATATATAATTCTTATTATTTAAAAAGTGAGCTCCTATTCATGTGTAGGAAGTCTAAAAGGCCATTAACTTGGTCTCAACAAGCTTCCAAAGAACATGGCATCCATGAAAGAGAAAAATAAAAGAACGAAAGGACAGTCGAAGTACTGTGGAAGAAATCACTAAGAAATTGTTAAAAAATAATAATATGAAGTGACATGAAAAAATAGCAAATAAAGTTTCAAAACATAATAGAGAAATGAAATGCATAAATATGTCACAATATATATTTATATATTGTATATGAGATCCCTAGAACCATAGTAAATGCAAAAAATTCACTGTTAATAACTCATTCTCAAACTGCCCTCCTTAAAAATCAAACTGCCCCCATGTGGGGCATGTACCCCACGTTGAGAATCACTGCTCTAGATACTAAACACCCACTACCAATTCTGGAAGCCAGAATGGTTTCCTTATAGCCAAACTCAATGGATTCTCTTTTCTTCTACTGCATTTGACACCACTGACCACTTACTATCTTGAAACATTTACCTGGGTTTCTCTAATGTAAGTATGTCAAACTCAAAGGCTAACATGGGCCAAATAAACAAGGTTTAAATTCATGTGGGCCACAAAAAAACAAAAGCTTCAATTTTCATAGAAACGTAGCTTTATTTCAATAGAGACATGCTGAATACAAAGGGCTGAAATAAATGAGTAATTGTTAACATAAAATAGAACAGTTTAATAAAAAGTAATATTTTTTCTTAAACATTAATTTATCAGACACTCAATAACTGCACAAATTAATAAGCATAACGCAAATAAACCTATTTTTCTTGTTCTCCGAAAGTGAAATATTTCCAGTTGTGCACACCAAACATGTCAGTCCAAGACTAATGACTTGGCAATCAGCTGCTAAAATATTCACTGCTAGTAATAGTGGAGAGAAATGGTGCACCAGCGCGTAAGGGAAATGAATGCAACATGGTAACAGTAATCAATCATTAACGAATGTTGTTTGTTATTAATAATTATGTATAACAGGATATTGTAAAAATAAAGTTACGAAATTTTTAATAAAACGTTTCTTACATACCGTTATATTGGCTGGGCCACAAAAATATTCGTTGTGGGCCATGAGTTTGACATGCTTGCTCTAATACTACTTTTCTGGTTTCCTTACTATCTCTCCAAGCCAATTCCTTTTTCATATATTTTATTGGCTCCTTTTCCTCTACCTACTTTTAAAACACTGGTATATACCTTAGAGCTCTCGGCTTGCAAACATGTTCTTGTATCCTGCTATTTTACTTTCCCTGAGCAATCTCATCCACAGCCACAGTTTCAACTATTTTAACTATTACCTATTTTAGGAAGGTACATATTGTAGTTTAGGTTTTCTTAATATTCCCAACTCTGGCTTCTCCCAGACTTATATGACTAACTACTCACTGTACATATATGCCAAGATTTCCCATAGGCAGCTCAACAGTTATACCTAAACATATATTTTCCCTAAAACATGCCCCTCTCCTATGTTCCCTAGTTTGATAGAATTCATTTTGACTCCTCCTTTTTCATTACTATTACTGCTTTCACAACATCCCAGAAGTTTTGATGTGTTGTATTATCATTCTCACCTGTCTCTACATATTTTTCTTTTATCATTCTACACATCTTTTGATCTCATCTTTTATTTCTTCTTTGACCCAGTCATTTTTTAGTAGTATGTTGTTTAATCTCCACATATTTGTGCGTTTCTTTACTTCCTTTATGCAGCTGGTTTCTAATTTCAAGGCATTGTGGTCAGAAAATAGGCTAGGTATAATTTTAATCTTCTTGAATTTGTTGATGCTAGTTTTGGGACCCAACATATGGTCTATCCTTGAGAATGTTTCATGTGCACTGGAGAAGAATGTATAATCTGATGTTCTGGGATGAAAGGTTCTGTATATGTCAATTATGTCCATTTAGTCTAGTGTTTTATTTAAGGCCAATATTTCTTCATTGATTTTGTTTGGTTAAGCTGTCTAGAGCTGTCAATAGAGTATTAAGGTCTCCAACTATAGTTGCGTTTTGATCTGTTTCTCCCTTTAGTTCTGTGTATATTTCGGTGCTCTCTAGTTGGGTGCATGTATATTAAGAAGTATTATGTTTTCTTGATGTAGTGTTCCCTTTACCATTATAAAGTGTCCATCTTTGTCTCTTATCTTTGTTATCTTAAAATCTATTTTGTCAGATATAAATACGGCTACACCTGCTTTTGATGTTACTTTCTTGGAGAATCATTTTCCACCCTTTTACTTTGATTCTACCTTTGTCTTTACAGCTTTGCTGTGTCTCTTATAGGCAGCATATGGTTGGGTTTTGTTTTTTGATCCACTCTGCTACTGTGCCTCTTTATTGGTGAATTCGGACCACTTACATTAAGGTAATTATTAATGTATGAGGATTTCCTATAGCCATTTTATATTTTGTTTTCTGGTAACACTGTGCCTCCACTGGTTCTCTTCCTTTATGTTTCTGTCTATTGTTTTTGTTTGGAGGTATTCTATATCTCTGTTTCCTCTTTTTTTAAGCTATGGTCCTGGCTTGAGGATTTTTGTTTGTGGTTACCATTAGGCCTATAAAAAGTAAACTTGCATTTATCTGTAGCTTTTTTTTTTTTTTGAGTACATCTGATCTTCATTCTTCTTTGCCAGTTCAGACCTTTATCCCCTCCCCTTTTATGTTTTTGTTGTGACAAATTATCCCTATTCATGCTGTAAGTTTTTAGTTGATTTTATGTTCTTTGTTTCAGGTAGAATAACTACATTGAGTATGTCCTACAATGGAGGTTTTCTGATAATAAAATCCCTCAGCTTCTGTATGTCTGGGAACATCTTTATTTCTCCTTCATATTTAAAGGATAATTTGCTGGATATATTATTCATAGCTGGTAATTTCTCTCTTTTAGACATTTGAATATTTCCTTCCACTCTCTTCTGCTTATAGAGCTTCTGCTGAGAAGTCGGATGAAATTCTGATGGGTTTTCTTTGTAGGTCACTTCCTTCTTTTCCATGAATGTTTTGAGAATTTTTTCTTTGTCATTAATATTTGGCAGCTTTAATACCAAGTGTGCCTTGGAGAGGGCCTCTTTGGATTGAAATAACTAGGTGATCTGTTTGCTTCTTGGATTCGAGGATCTAGCTCTTTCTATAGATTTAGGAAGTTCTCATCCACTATTTATTTTAATAGATTCTCCATCCCATGCTCCCTCTCCTCCTCCTCTTCCAGAATGCCTATAATTCTAATATTGCTTTTTCTGATGGAATCAGATAGTCCTCATAGAGCTCTTTCATTTTTCTTTATGCTCAGGTCTCTCTCTTCTTCCCTCTGTGTCATTTCTAGCTTCATATCTTCAATATCATTAATTCTTTCCTCTAGCTGGTTGGCTCTGTTTTCTAAACTCAGTAGCTCACTCAATCTCCTTAATTGCATGCTTCATTTCCAGGATTTCTAGTTGGTTCTTTAAATTTAAATCTTTTTGGTAAAGTACTCATTTTGTTCATTGATTTGTTTTCTAAGCACATTGAATTGCCTGTCCATACTTTCTTGCATCTAGTTCAGTATTTTCAGAACTGCAATCTTGAAATCGCGGTCATTTCTATCATGTTTCCATGTGTTCCAGCTTGCTTTCTGGAGATATTTCATTTTCTTTCTGGTCATCCTCATTACTGTGGTTATTCATGGTATTTGCTGTCCTACTTTGCCTATGCATTTACCTCTGAAGAGGTCTTTCTACTATTTCCCAGTAGATGGTGCTGAATCACAAGGTGTTTTTATACCTCTGTGATCTCCCAATCTTGTATCTCCATGGCTTCCCTAAGATAGTACAGTCATACTGCTTGGAGTTGGCATTTGTTTTGCCCTCACCAATTCCCCACTCTCCCAACCTACAGCTCTCTGCTCCTCCCAGCCACCTGCTACCTCCATCTTTCTCCCCTCTCCCAGCTGGCCGAGCCACGCAGGCCATCTGTGCTTCCCTCCCTTCTCTTCTCCCCATTTATTCCTTGTTGATGCTAGTTCTGTGAACCAACATATGGTCTATCCTTGAGAATGTTTCATGTGCACTGGAGATGTTTCAATGTGCAGGTCTCTCAGGCATGCGTCTGTGTTGAGCAGGGATTTCTTTATTGAATTATAGCTGGTTAACTTGTTGAAATTTCAGGGGTAATTTTGTTCATTAACTCTTTTTTCCCCAATTTTTGCTGGGATACAGTTTGTTTTTACTTTTCCTAAGGATTAACTTTATAATTTTAACTAATATACATTAACTTGTTTGTTTTTCTTCATCAAATTTTAAACTTTTAAATCCCCACCTCAGTATAAGATGAGGAATCTAGGATTCAATACACCTAGCTAGCCCTGGCTGGCTGGCTCAGTTGGATGGAGCATCACCCCACGCACCAAAAAAGTTTTGGATTCCCTTGCCAGTCAGGGCACATACATCTGTTGCCGGTTCAATCGCTGGTCAAGGTGTCTACAGGAGGCAACCAATCAATGTTTCTCTCTCACATCAATGATTCTCTCTCTCTTTCTCTCTCCCTCCCTCCCTCCCTTCTTCTCTTTAAAAAAAGTAAAAAATCAATAAACATATCCTCAGGTGAGGATTTTTTTAAAAAATACACAATACACCCAGCTACATCCCATTAATCACATATACCATTACTTTCATATTGTAAAGGTGTATAACATTTATTTTTTTATCTATAACTGTCTTCTTTTGTCTACAAACATTTCTATAAACAGAAAGCCAATAAATAATTTACAATATGATGATAATGTAAATATTATTCACAGCAGAACCAGGTAGTGATTGGACTACAGAGAATACACAATTCTGTTTCTTCCCTTCTTAGGATTTACTACAACTTATAATTACTTTCTTTACATGTTTTGTCTGTATTTCTTACTATACATAAACTCTATGAAAATAGGGTTGTTATACACAGAAACACACAACCCTTGTTCATTAGTTATCATCCACAGTCCTTACTACTATACATAACATGTATAAAATAATTATATGTTTATAAATAGATGGATACTTTGTGAAAGGAAGGGGAGGGGAGAAAAAGGAGAGAAGGTCAAGCCATCAAGGATATCAAAGCCAAATGACTTTAGATATTAAATATCATTATATAACATCTATTCTCCAATATCAATCTGTGGTAGAGTTAGAAAAAGAAAATGAATCTACATAACCTATAAACTCTACCATTCCAGCAAATGTCAACTAAAGGTGCAGTGGTTCTCAACCTTCTGGCCCTTTAAATAGAGTTCCTCATGTTGTGACCCAACCATAAAATTATTTTCGTTGCTACTTCATAACTGTAATGTTGCTAATGTTATGAATCGTAATGTAAATATCTGATATGCAGGATGGTCTTAGGCGACCCCTGTGAAAGGGTTGTTCGACCGCCAAAGGGGTCGCAACCCACAGGTTGAGAATTGCTGGGTTAGAGTAAGAAAGTAGTGTCCTATTTCTGTTATTTCATAATTTTTACAGTAAACATTTATTGCTTTTAATAATCCGTTTCTTACTTTTAAAAGTCTTCAATATATTGGGGGGAGTGAGATACTGGGTTTTCCTCCCATAGTTCTTTAATAAAGTTCCTCTGGAAAACTTCAATTTTAACTCCATAAAGGAAAAGTACTTTTTCTATCCCTTAACAAGAGTATAAAGATGGCCATAAAAAAGTAGTAATAAGATAATCTACTTCAGAGGAGAAACCAAGATGGCAGCATAGGTAAACACCTGAAATTGCTGCCTCACACAACAACTTCAAAAATACAACTAAAAGACAAAACGGACATCATCCAAAACCACAGGAAGGCTGGCTGAGTGGAAATTCTACAACTAGAAGGAAAGAGAAAAGCACACTGAGACT
>NW_005358092.1:3628917-3634068 GCF_000412655.1 Myotis brandtii
ATATAATAGAATCAGGGGCATAGAAAGGGAGTGGACTGACAATTCTCGGGGGAAAAGGGGTGTGGGGGGTGTGGGAAGAGACTGGACAAAAATCGTACACCTATGGATTAGGACAGTGGGGGGTGTAAGGGCAGAGGGTGGGGTGGGAACCGGGTGGAGGGGAGCTATGGGGGGGAAAAAGAGGAACAACTGTAATAATCTGAACAAATAAAGATTTAATAAAAAAAAAAGATAATCTACTTCAAAGCCTCCAAAGGGAAGCAGGAAAATGCTGCTGAGACAAAAGAGAAAAGCATAGAAGGGGAAGAGGCACAGCTGTGGAGGTCAATTCTTTGCAGTTAGCATTTTCTTTTAATATATTTTTATTGATGTAAGAGAGGAAGAGAGAGGGAGAAACATCAATGATGAGAGAGAATTACTGATTGGCTGCCTCCCTACCCGCCCCCCCACCAGGGATGGAGCCCACAACCCGGGCATGTGCCCTTGACTGGAATCAAATTTGGGACACTTCAGTCTACAGGCTGATGCTCTATCCACTGAGCCAAACCAGCCAGCGCCGGTTTAGTATTTTTAACATCTAAACCCTACTTCCCATATTCATTATCAAATAAATCTCCATGAGGTCTTAAAATAAAACAACAAAACTGAGTTCACACCTGGCCACTACTACATATTCATACTACAAGCTTGTCAGCTAGATCAGGAAAACCATAAAAAGAAGAATACTAGAAAATTCCAGACTCATGTTTCCATACAAGAAAAGCATTGGTCTCAATACCTATATACATACTGAGAGAAAACACCAGCCAGCCTGGCCTGACCCCACAGGCACCCATATATATCCACTCAGAATCCTGGAGTATATATAGGTGCCTACATATAAAAATACTTCCACATACGATTGCATGTTAAAAGGCTAACTCTTCCCACAAATAGTTACAAGCATAACATGCAACTGTAAACAGCAGTCTCTCACTCCTTCCTCACAGATTAGAAGGATAATAATAGCTATCTACAACTCAAGTCTCCAAAGGAATACCAAATATTCAGAAGTAGAAAATCCTTTAATGGCAACATAGTAATCTACTTCAAATTAATTACAATTGGATGGGCTGACACAGATGTGCTATGACATATTTATAAGGTTAACTAAAAATATAATACATCAGCCATTAGCTATTTAAAGCATTATATGTGAAATTCTGACCTAAATCTCAAAATTACTACTCCTATATGCTGTGATGGGTTATACTAATACTAATTAGCATTTATTATCGAAAATTAGTTGAATATTTTAAAACACTGTATTTCAACATTTTAAAAGATTCTGTTCATTTTAAAGGGTTATAAATGTCACTAGAGGCAAGAAATATGCTCCTACCTTAGGCACTCTATGAAAAGATTAACAATTGTAATTCCATTCAAGTACAATTTGACAAAATCTATCAAATAAATTTAAAATGTGCAAACCCCTCTGACCTCGAAGCCTCAGTTTTAAAATTATCCTCTACAAGACATATTTCACAAGTTCAAGAATATACATGCAATGATGTTCAATTTTTGTATTATTTGTACCAGAAAAAAGAGAAAGAACCATGCCGCAGCATGGTTCAGTGGTTGAGCATCGATCTATGAACCAGGAGGTCATGGTTCAATTCCTGGTCAGGACAGAGCTACACAAGGCGTTTGGGTATATCCATGTAAAGAGTTATGGTTTAAAAAAAATCCTTGGTAGACTTTATTTTGAGAAGCATGGTAACAGGTAGGAAAATAATGAACTCATGATCAATGAGAAAGAAATTATGATTTTTAATGGCTCTGCAAATTCTTTTTCTGAGCCTTTTTCTCAAGTCCCATCTTGCCCATTCTATCTGGCAATTTGCTATTCCTCAAATGTTTTGGAGGATATAAGAAATAATTATAATGCTTCCACCCCTCATCTCCTGACCCCCTATGCATTGTATACCTAGTGTGTGGTGGGAAATCTTGCTGTCTTCACAATATTTCCCATATGCTCACTAAGGTCAAAAATAACATTATACATTTTACATTTGTATTATTATAAATTATGAAAATATTGCTGCCTTTAGGACCAACAGATAGGTGGGATGTTATGTGCCAAGTACAGTTGGTGGTGGCAGGTGGAAATGCTGTGTTGAGAATGATTTTGAGACCAGGTCCAAAAGGAAGAAATGCTCACCTTAAATTACAGTGGCTTTTCTCTTTTGTTTCTGTTTAAATCTTTTAAACATTTTTCTTTTGAAAAATATCATATACCCATTTGGAAAATTTTGACAACTTTTAAGAAGAAATTAAACACATTTCCTCCCATTCTTTTCTTATATATGTATACTTGCAAAGTCAAGAGTATGTTAAATGTATATCCACTTTCATTTACTGTATTATAAACATTTTTGTCAGACATGGATTGTAAATATATTTTTGTAGGCAATATGTTAAATCATAAAAATTTCACTTAAACATTTCTCTGTTGAATTATACTAATAAAGCTGGTATGTCATAATTCATAATATAGCTGTTTTTTCTATATTTTAGATCATTTTAGTATATTGGTTTCCTGTTTATAGAATTATTGGATCAAAAATATAAATGTTTTTAAGACCTTTAACCATTTCAAACTTGCTGCTTCTCAAATGTTTTTATTATTTTAAGAAAGAAAATCAACACTTTGAATTCACCTGCTTTTATTATTTTCAGGAAGTAAATAAAACATTGTGTACCTACAAGTTTTCACTTACAATTTTAAAATTTAGGAAATGTTTCATACATTCAAAAAGAATTGTATAATTCTTACCTGTGTACTCACCACCTAGCTTAAATAAAATATTATAGAGTTAAAAACTCCTTGTGTGGTTCTGCCTGATTATAGATGTCTTTATAATGATGTGGATGTTTAATTTTATCCAATAATACAGGTCTATATCCAAGATCTTTTTGGCCAGAATTCAAAATTTCTCAAATATAAGAAAGGTGATATGATGCATATACTATATGCAGTATACATTGTATACCTAGTGTATACAACCTTTCCAAACAAGGTTGGGGGGGGGGGGGGGGGGGTGCCTCCCAGCTCCTTCATCAAACATATTGGTATTTCTGCATTAGTTCAGGGGTGGTTTTGTCACCAAATTAGTTACAAAATTTGGGGGTTTTCAAAGATATGTGGAATTCAAGTTTGTGGATATGGGCTTATGAACATGTGTGTTTGGTTCATTCAGTTTGATCAGTCTGGTAGGATTTTTTTAGCTTTGTGTTAAACTGATCATAATGATGAGATGTGCATATAAAATGAAAATATAACTATAATAAAAACAATTTTTAATATTTTAGGATTTTAAAAAATCTGAATATCAGTGAGGACAGGAGTCTTTGGGAAAGGCTACACAACCTAGAACTAAGTGCCACAGATTGCTGATATAAATCAAGAACATCCATGATTAAAAACCTAGTATTTGCTTCTAAGTATCTGCTTGACAAGATATTTGTCATGCTGAGAACTCACACTGAGTCCTTACAATTAACTTGATTAACTGACTGATAAGAATTACTAAAATCCACAATTAACTTGATTGTAACTGAGTTAGTCACCTTCTCACTCTTCCATTAAAAAGAACGAAATGGCAATCAACAGCTGTTTTAAGTGTCATTGCTGCTCCAAAAAGAGGTGCTCTTTTTGGTAGGTCTGACATCAAAACAGTGCTCCTTTAGGTACATGGTTCTGTAATTTTTCTAGGAGCATCAGATTAAGGTCATACAATCTGAATGCCTGGTGTTAGAAATCTGATATGCTACATGCTGAGGGTGGAAGCAGAGACATCTGTGCTTTCCTTCTTTAACTTGTAGAGGTCCTCCCTCTGCTCCCCCTCAACCTCCTGCTACTCATAAAGAGCTTATCAGCCTAGGGCCTAGCCCAATAATCTATAGTAATATGCTAATTAGACCAGACGTCCTTCGGGAAGACCTTCCAGACAAAGCCAGGGCTTCGAGGGAAGCCCAGGTGGTGGGTGCCTGCCAGCGGCCGGAGGGAAGCCCGGGTCCCGGGTGCCAGAGGGAAGCCGGTGATATTTCTAGCATGTCTCTGAAATGTTGTTATGTGTATATCTTTCTTTTCACAATGCTAACCACTTCTGTTTGATTACTTCCACATTCTTCAAAAATGAAATTATGCATTTAAAAAGCCCCGTCTTAGTGACTATGTGTGTGTGTGTGTGTGTGTAAAAGTAATACATGCTCACTGTTAAAATGATTTACAAAGAAAGAAAAGGAAAATCTGGCTTCATCTGACCTTTCAGAAATTATTAGATCTAAAGAATTTCTGTGTATATCCAAACATATATATGGAAAAAGAAGATGTAGTGCATATATAAAATGAAATATTACTCGGTCATAAAGAAGAATAAAATCCTACTATTTGCAATAATATGAATGGACTTAGAGGGTATTATGATAAGTGAAATAAGACAGGCAGAGAGAAACAGATTTGATTTCACTTATATGTGGAATCTAAAAAATAAAAACAAATGAACAAACAAACTCACAGGTACAGAGAACAAATTGATGGTTATCATATGGGAGGGAGCTTGGGGGGCACTGGGTGAAAAGGGTGAAGGAATTAAAAAGTACAAATTGGCCCGGCCAGTGTGGCTCACTGGTTCAGCATCCACTTATGAACCAGGAGGTAACAGTTCAGTTCCCGGTCGTGGCACATGCCTGAGGTAAAGGCTCAATCCCCAATAGGGGGCATCTGGAGGCAGCCAATCAATGATTCTCTCTCACCATTGATGTTTCTCTCTCTCTCTTCCTCTCCCTTCCTCTCTGAAGTCAATAAAAATATATTTAAAGAAAAAAAAAGAAATACAAATTGGCAGTTACAAAATAGTCAGGAGGATGCAAAGTACAGTATAGGGAATATAGTCAATAATATTTTAATAGGAGAAACCAAGATAGCAGTATAGGTAAACACCGGAAATTGCTGCCTCCCACAACAACTTCAAAAATACAACTAAAAGACAAAACGGACATCATCCAGAACTACAGGAAGGCTGGCTGAGTGGAAATTCTACAACTAGAAGGAAAGAGAAAAGCACACTGAGACTCAGAGGAGCTGCGGAAGTAAAGTGCAGAGGTACG
>NW_005358092.1:3635935-3645709 GCF_000412655.1 Myotis brandtii
AGCAAATACATATCTATCAACAAGTGAATCTAAAAATCAAGTGAATAAAAAATCTGATGAACAGAGTAAACTGGTGAATATAATAGAACCAGGGGCATGGAAAGGGAGTGGACTGACAATTCTTGGGGGGGAAGGGGTGTGGGGGTGCAGGAAGAGACTGGACAAAAATTGTACACCTATGGATTAGGACAGTGGGGGGTGTAAGGGCAGAGGGTGGTGTGGTAACTGGGTGGAGGAGAACTATGGGGGGAAAAAAAGAGGAACAACTGTAATAATCTGAATAAAGATTTAATTTAAAAAATAATAATATTTTAATAACTATGTATAGTGTCAGGGCGAGTATTAGACTTACCAGGGGAGTACTTCCTAAGTTATATAACCATCCAACCACTATGCTGTACACCTGAAACTAAAATAATAATGAATATCAACTATAATTGAAAAAATAAATAAAAGTTAAATTTAAAAACTGATACTCAATTCAGTTACTGGATAACTTTTAAGCACATCTGGAATTAGTTGGGTATGTGAATCTACTTTTTCAACAGTAAATTTTATAAAATATAAATACAAATCAATTATTTCTGAGAAAAACCTAGCATCTGAATTAAGATATGCTGTAAAAGTGTACAACTGATTTCAAAGACTTACTTACTTGTATGCATATATACATAACCCATGAACACAGACAATAGGGTGGTGAAGGCCTGGGGCAGGGAATGGGGGTGAGCTAGTAGGGGTAAAGGGGGGGAAAGGGGAACATAGGCAATACTTTCAACAATAAAGATTTAATTAAAAAAAGAAAAATGAATGTAAAATTTCCCATTAGTAATTTTTTAAATATATTTTAACCTGTTAAAATGATATTTTGGATGTTTTAGGTTAAATAAAAAACATTAAAAAATTATAAAATCTAATAGTTTCCTTTTACTCTATAATGTGGTCATGAAATTTTTAATTACATAAGTGGCTCATATTATGTTTCTACTGGACAATACTTTCTAGAGGTTCCTGTTGCCCCCACCATAGCCATTAATAGCTCAATGAATGGCATCACCATCCTAGCTCAGTGCTGTCCAATAGAACCTTCTCTGATTATGGAAGTGTTCTACATCTGATGATGACTGGGTGGTGGTAGTGGTGATTTGTCTGACTCACAGAATCCCTTGGGAAATTGTGGAGCCAGAGTTCTTGGGAGACTGGAGAATACCATCTATTATTTTGACTATTCTCTGGGGGAAAGGTAGTAGGTACAAAAAACTGCAGACCAGGCTGGCGGATGTGGTTCGGTGGTTGAGTGTCAACCTATGAACCAGGAGGTCATGGTTTGATTTCCGGTCAGGGCACATGCCTGGGTTGCAGGCTCAATCCCCAGTGTGGGGTGTGCAGGGGGCAGCTGATCAATGATTCTCTCTCATCACTGATGTTTCTCTCTCTCTCCCCCTCTCCCTTCCTCTCTGAAATCAATAAAAATATATTCTTTAAAAAACGGCAGACCAGTGTTGTGCAACAGAACTTTCTGTGACAATGGAAATGTTGTATATCTGCACTGTCCAATACAGAGGCCACTAGTCCCATCTGGCTATTGAGAATATGCAATATCGCTAATGCAACTGAGGAACGAGTTTTAAATCTTATTTCATTTTAATTACTATACATTTAAATAGCCATATATAGCTAGAGACTACTGTATTAGACAACACTGCTTCTAGCCTACCTTTTCCATCTCAAAGTCTGGGAGTCAACTTAGTCTCCTCCGTCTTCATCAACTGTCCTTTCCCCCACAGAAACAAACACACACACACACACACACACACACACACACACACACACACACACACACAGATACTGAATTACCCAGTCTTGTGTTCTTTAAAGCTTTCAATTCTGTATGCTTCTCTATCGCCACTGTCACTACTTTCCTTCTCAGGCTTTAAGGGGATAAGGCCACTGCCTCCTAGTTGATCCTTAGACTCAGAAGAGAGGTAAAAGCTAAAGACAGAAAAAACAAATACTCAACATACAGATGAAATATGAAATACAGGAGATGAATCACCCACAGAAAATCAAACATTTAATGAATGGGTAGAAAAAGGTTCAACAAAGGTGACTGAGAAAGAGACCCAGAGACCCAGGAAGAAAACCTGAAACGTAATCTGAAGACCCCAAAAGAAGTGAGAGTTTTACCAAGGAAGGAGAAATCAACTGTGTCAAACGCTGCTGTAGTAGGCTATCTTGAAAATAGCTCTGAATGATCTTTGCCTCCTAGTATTCATGCTCTTGTGGGATCCTCCTTCCCCCACCACTTTGTGTGTGTTAAACCTAGTAACTCCCTTCTAACAAACAGAATACAGCAAAAGTGATAGAATGTCACTTCCTATATTAGGTTACAACAACACTCTGCTTATTATTTCCCCTCCCAACCTCCTCCATAGAGTTCTCAACCTGGGAAAAGCAAAGTGCCATGTAGCTAGTAATCTATGCAGAAACCCAAATGGCAAAGAGACTAATTTCTCAAGCACACAGACAACAAGGACCTCAAACCTGACAAGAGCCACATGAGTGAGCTTCGAAGCAGACTCTCCCCAAGTCACCTTTGAGGTGACTGCAGTCCTAGTCAATTAGATTGCAGCCTTATGACTGACCCTGAATCAGACACACCTCATCTAGACGATGCCTGACCCTCAGAACTATGAAACAATAAATGTTCGCTGTTTTTATAAGTTCGGGGGTAATTTGTTGTATAGCAATAGGCAACCGTTACTAACTGCAGCAAAAGTTTTCAGTAAAACTGTGGAGACAGAAACAAGACAGAAATAGGTTGAGAAGAAAATTGCAGGTGAAGAAATGGAGATGTCTAGCAAATATAGACAATTCTTTCAAAAAGATTTGGCAGTAAAGTAGAAAACAACTTAGAGGAAGTATTAGAAAAAGTATGAAGTTGGAGAAGAGTTTTTTGTAAAGACAAGAGACTTTCTAAAGTTCAAGTGATGATAAGAAGCCAATAGGGTGGAAAAATTCACTCTCAAGGAACTTCATTATCAAGAAACTCCTCTAAAAGTTCTCACTACCTCTCTGCCTTAACTGAAAACTGGCTTTCCCAGGACACCTTTCAATGCAGCCCTTTCAAGTGGAGGCTATTAAGTCTCTGATATTCCACACCCAGCATTGGAAAACTAGGCTGGTACCCATCTTTCTTCCAACGCCAACTCCAGACCATCATTCCTTAACCCTCATGTAAAATCCTTGTTACTCTGATTCTCATGCTATTCAGCAACAGTCTTCTACCTCTACCTCTAGTATAAGCTAATAACCACCTGGACATCTTCAGTGAAGATATGCTGGCAACTAGTTCACATGGCCACTATCTTCTATGCCATCTTTCCTGGGTCATTTCAATACACATATGGTTGAGTCATCTAACACCAGTTCCTCAAACCCATCATCCTCAGTAAGCAACTCTCTAATCTCTGGGTATAGCCATTTACACCAGTTGTGAAGTCACTTAGTTGTATTATTATCCGTTCATTCATTGAATATTTAGTAAGTATCTATTATTTGCTCAGGAGAGAACACATGACAGATAGTCCCTGTTCTCATGAAATCTAGGGCATATTTTTCATATTTTCCACAAAGACAGGTGAAAAGATCCAGCTGAAGTCTAGATACATTACAACTACATTTCCTTTATTAATCAGTCTAGAAACCAAGTCAATCCTAGGAAACTAGAATTGCATGCTGAATCCTAGTGATCACTATTCCCCTTACCTTTTAAATAATCTATTCTAAAATATTGCTAGAGTTCAATATTAGATTCATTGATCTATAAATGTGTAATTGTGCTGCCCAACATAGTAGTCACTAGTCACAAAGCCTGTTTAAATCTATTTCAATAAAATTAAAAATTCAGTTTCTCAGTAACACTACCCATAGGTCAATCGACACATGTGACAAGTGGCTACTAAATTGAATAGTGAAGATAAAGAGCATTTCTATCATCACAGAAAGTTCTATTGGAGAGTGCTGGTCTAATGTTTTTGGCATTCACCTCCTTCCTCCCAGAAAAAAACTTAAAATGATAAGTGTCATTTTCTAGACTCCTGAAAACTCTCTGGTGCTCTACAATAAAAGCTTTATGAGGCACAAAAGGGTCGAAGGTTCGATTCCCAGCCAAGGGCTCATACCTGGGTTGCAGATTCCATCCCCGCCCAGGTTGGGGCTCATGGGAGGGGTGGGGGGGGGGGCCATAACAAATCAATGTGCCTCTCTCACATCAATGTCTATCTGTCTCTGTGGGTCTGTCTCTGTCTCTGTCTCTCTCCTTTCCTTCCTCCCGACCCCCTCCCTCTTACTCTCTCCAAAAAACAACAAAAAAAATCAATGGAAAAATTATCCTCAGGTGAGGATTTAAAAAAGAAAAGCTTTATGAGTACCACCTGCTTTATTCTTCAGAACAATCACATTCTCATTTTATAACAGAAAATTCCCATTTTTATGGATGAGAAAATTAACTGAGTTTTAGACAATAAAGTACTCACTCAAAAATTTAGACAATAAAGTCTCTACAGACTGCTGTCACAGATAGGAAATGACAGCAATCCATATAGAGTTTCAGCAGATTAATAATGTAATTATTACCCTGGCCAGTATGGCTCAATTGGTTGGGTGTCATCCCTTGCACTGAAAGGTTGCCAGTTTGATTCCCAGTCAGGAAAGGCTCTATCCCGGGTATGGGGTGTGCAGGAGGCAGCCGAAGTCTTGTTTGTTTCTCTCTCTCCTTCTCCCTTCCTCTCTAAAAATCTTTTTAAAAACTAATGTAATTATTTTGCCTTTTTAGGCAACACACTTTTTAACAAAAAGGGATGATACCAACACCTCATACTGGCACTTGACATTTCAAAGTGCTTTTAGACCCCCTAATCTGCCCTATAGCTTTCTTGCCTTCGGGTTCTGCATATGCTGTTCCTTCTGTTTACATCCTTTTCATTTGGCCAAATCCTACTTATCCTTAAGATTTCATATTAGATCTTCCCACAAACCAGTTTAGGAATCCATCCCATGAGCTGATGTAGAAAACTGTGTATGTCACCAACTGAAGACCACAAACTCCAGTTAACTTTTCCTCTTCTCCCACTAGTATGAAACTCCTTAAGAATAAGGAACCCTGACCCTTATTATCATGAAATCCATCTGGCTTAGCCCAGGGCTTGGAACACAAAGGGTACTTAATAAATATATGATAAATGAAGAAATAATGAAAACAAGACACTTAGATAATCAAATCATTTCACAAGTATTCACTCAACCAAGTAAAACATTATCTAATTTGACTTTTACACAAACCTAGGCTTCTATTCAATCACAGAATGTTAAAAATGCACTAAATGGCTTCATTGCCAGGTGTTGGTAACAAAGTATTTCACAAACATGCTTCCCACATAATATGCAAAACAATAAGTAAAAACCGAAGGTCAAGAGGTGACTGCTAAAGAACAGGGAGATAAAAATGTTCTAAAATTGACTGTCATGATGGTTGCACAAACAAAATTGAATTGTACATTTTAAAGAGGTGAATTATATGCTATGTAAATTATCTCTCAATAAAGCTATAAAGCAAAGTTATAAAACAAAAAGTCTGCAGCTAGCCTTAAATCATGAAAACAAATATTAAGCCTACAAAAAAAAAACCTGACAAAATACTTGTTATATTTATGCAATTTTAAAATAGTTAAATGCCATTATTATTTTACAAAATTTCACTGGTTAGGAAAAACAATAAACTGGAAATAGAAATCATCTTCAGGAATAACTGGATGGGACAGGAAAGACTTACTTTTCCCTGCGTACTCATTTATACCTTCTGATTTGCAACATGTATTACCTATTTTTTAAAAAATAAGTACATATAAGATTAATAACAACAAAGTCCTTAGTGCAGTAAAAGTATATACTCCCAGGCTGCCTATTTTATTCTGAGAAGAATAAAGAATAAAATATATGATTTTTTTTTAATCAATCCAGGAACATTTGTCTCATCTCACACTGAAAAGCATTTAGTCATTTCTCTAGTATAGACACTATAATCAAGCAGATCTCTTATCCAACACTCTGACACATCTTTAAACAATGACAGTTATTCCCTCCTCCTTGAAAACTTCCTTTCCTTCCTTTCTAGTACATCACACTCCTCTGGTTTTCTAACTCAATGCCTCGTATCAATTTCCTTTGCTGCATTCCTCATTTCCCCAGAAGACATCTAGAAGACCCATGAAGGCAGGGATTTTTGTCAGCTTATTCACCACCCAGAACCATACTCAATAATAACTGTTAAATGAATAAATGAATAAAACAATGCCCCAAAACATACTGAAGGCATATTGAAGGTCCATAGAAATAAATTATTCCACGTAGCCTATATTTTGTTTACTTCATTACATTATATTTCTCTAAAAATTGATAATTGATGTAGTAATTATTTTGATTAACCAAAATATTTCATTATCTGGTCTTTCTCCATCAATGTTTTTGATACAGTATGTGTAAAATACACATTTAATAGGCCTTATACTACTTCTAAAAGCATAAATGTAGTGTAAAAAAGAGCTGTTGTTGCTATTATTTTGTTTCCAGGATTAATGTTTAATTAACAGACTGACATACTTGTCTGACTTTAGTAATGGAAAAAAATAAAATAAAACACTTCAGCAGACTCAACAAAGATATCGCAGTAAAGCCCAGCAAGTGATATTTCTTGAAAAATAAAATGTAGGGGTTTTACTAGTTTGAAAGAATATATGCACACTTATGTTCATTTCAGTGTTATTTACAGTGTTATAGCCAAGCTTTGGAAGCAGCCCAAGGGCCCATCAGTAGATGAGTGGATTATAAAGTTGTGGTACATTTACACAATGGAATACTACTTGGCCGTAAGAAAGGAAATCTTCCCCTTTGCAACAGCATAGATCAGTGATGGCGAAGCTTTTGAGCTCGGCATGTCAGCATTTTGAAAAACCCTAACTTAACTCTGGTGCTGTGTCACATATAGAAATTTTTTTGATATCTGCAACCATAGTAAAACAAAGATTTATATTTTTGATATTTATTTTATATTTAAATGCCATTTAACAAAGAAAAATCAACCAAAAAAATGAGTTCACGTGTAACCTCTGACACGCGTGTCATAGGTTCGGCATCACTGGCAAAGATGGACCTGGAGAGCATTATGCTAAGTGAAATAAGCCTGTCAGAGAAAGACAAGTACCATATGATTTCACTCATCTGTGGAATCTAATGAACTAACAAACAAAATAAAAACACTCATAGATAGAGAACAGACTGACAGCTGTCAGAGGAGAGAAGGGTTGTGGGGCTGGGAGAAAAAGGGGAAGGGATAAAAAAAAAAATTTTCGTAGAGAGACAACAGTATGGGGATTACCAGAAAGAAAGGGGGGGGCGGAGAGGTAGAAGAGGAATATTAGGGGATAAATGGTGATGGAAGGAGACTTCACTTGGGGTGGTGAACACACAATACAATATATAGATGATGTAGTATAGAATTAAATACCTGAAACCTATATCTTTTATTAACCAATGTCACCCCAATAAATTTCATTTTTTTTAATGTAGTTTTTTTTTTCAGGTATAAGAAAGTCTAACAAGACACAGATCACTTCTACCTTTACACTGTCCCCAAATCATATGATTTCATTCCCACAAGGAGAAGAATCACATCTCACTGTCGGCCATGCGAATGTCTGTTTAGCAATATACATAAAGTTGCACCTGGAATCTTCACACTTGTCCCCATGTATATCCAATTAAATCAAAGTATAGTTTAAAACCCAAAACTAGTTATGTGAATTTTAACTTTTCCTTCTAATTAACTAACCCAAAATCAAAACTATTCATTCTACCAACTTACAATTTAATCTGTCTAAATACAGTTAATTAAGTATTTTATTTATAATTACAATTAGACCACACCCTTTCTCTCTTAATGGTTATTATATCCTCTGTTTCCTATAAGTCTCTTCAAGCAGAAGTATTTGCTAGAAGATAATAGTCTGCTCATTAAGTAAGCATGTTAAAAAAGGCAATGATCTGCAACTACTGACACTGACATCTATATATTTCTCTCTTGGGTTACATGAAAGCATTTCTCTGGCTATGTTCCCAAATAAATTGAGTAAGCCTTGGGAAAGTCGCTGCTTAAATTCCATTTCATGACGGTTTCTCTTCCTCCATAAATGAATTATTGAGAGCCATGCCTACTTCCATCCATCATATAATACATGTCCATCAAAGGACCTGTTTCTGAGCAAGAAATAGCTTACCAGACTGATAGGTAAGGTCAGTGAATACTGTAATCTTACAGGGTGCAGGAAACCATAAAAGAAGATTCTGATTTAATGTGCTAAGTTGTGAAACAATGATGTGAAGAACATGGAACACTGTTTACTCTTAGAAATATCTCCCTATGAAGTGACACATGCCCCCAATATGTTATTAAAGAGCATTTTTAAGACACAGCTGATTCACACAGCCAGTCGGCCTGGTGGTCAAATCCCTCTAGTATTAACTACAACAATCAAGGCTCAACTAGAACAAGACTGCGCACAAAGACCACTAGGGGGTGCACCAAGAAAGCATAAAAAATGCGGAGACAAAAAAACATGACAGAAATGGAGGATATAGAGCTAAAAAACGCAATTTTGAGGGCTTGCAAAAATGTGCTAGAAGCTGCCAATAAACTTGAGGAGAGACTCACGAAAACTAATGAGACCCTCGATGCTATGAAGCACTTGACTCCAGGAACAATTCTCAGAAATTGAGAGGGTTTACCGAAAAAGAAAAATTATTCCTCTTTATTTTGAAAGTGTCTAATAAAGAAATCTGCCATTGAGAAGTAAAAATAATTGTGTTGAACGCAAAATGTCTAAATGTCAAGGTCTATTGTAAAACAAGCTGTAAAGGACAGATGTGCTTAAAACACTTAAGCATTTTTCATATAATTAGCTCCGAGGGAACTGATCACATTGTTCATTTTATCCATCCAAAGCAGTCAACCACAACCACCTGCAACTATTTTTGTACCCAACAACGTGTCTTCCAAAGCCACCATCTGAGTCTCAGGCCTTCTCTTAAGGGGCCAGGATAGAGCTTGTAAATGAGGTGGTAAAAAGAGATCTTTCCGGCAAAGAAAAAAGCCTGGAAGGTAACACCTTTAAGGATCTAAGTGTCATGAGACCTATTTCCCTAATACTGCTACCTGAATGAAATGGTCTTAACCCGAGATCTCACTCTTCTTGAAGAGTGTAAAACTTCAAACCCAGCCACGCTCACAATTTACCCATCCCGAGCCAACGCGGAGGAATTCTCTTCCCTCCCCGACCCCCCGACCCACTCTGCCAGGAGAGAAAAAAAAAAGGAAAAATTACCAAAACCCTAAAGCAAGAATGTGAGACCTAGTGCCATAGCTTCTCCAGCTGCCTCAAAGGTAACATCCACAGCTCATCTTCCTTTTGAAACGCAACCGTTCATCGCCCATCTTACAATTTCCCAGAAGGAAAAAAAGAATCCTCTTCTTCAACATTTTACATCCATCGCCCAAACCCACAGGTCCACCCTGACCGCACCCCAACCTCCGCAGGGCTCCCCAATTCCTCTACCTCGCCCGCAACATCACGTCTCACAAGCCTTCCAACCTCGGTCCTCCAAGCGCCCACCCCGCCGGCCCCGGGTTCCCGCACATCTGTCCCCGCTCCCGCCCAATCC
>NW_005358092.1:3646367-3653035 GCF_000412655.1 Myotis brandtii
GGAGAGGCGGCGCTTGTCTCCTCCTGCTTTCCGTAGGAAGTGGACCGGCCAGGCCCGGAGAGCGGAACGCAGCCCTCCCGACCCTTAGAGTCGCCCCACCCCTGCCGTGGCCGGGCCCGTTACTCCGCCGCCGCCGAGGGGAGTAGCTGTAAGGGTTGGCGGCGCGCTCACGGCCGCAGGGCACCCTTTGTCCGCGAAAGGCTTTCATTGACCCCACCCGTAGTTTTTGCGAAATGTGGCTCCTGAGGTCGTCATAGGATCTGGGTCTGAGACGCAGCCCTGGGGAAGAACGCCGGTGTCGCGGGAGACCCAGGCCAGTGTAGGTCGCTTTCCTGCGGTGGTTGTGACGGGAGAGGAGAGCGCGGGCGGAAATTGGTGTCCACAGGCGGCCCCTGCGATGTGCCAGGTACTGTGCTACGTGGTCTGTCTGAGTCCAACCCGCAGCGAGGCGAGTCTGCCGGACACTTGCACCGTATTTCACGCAACCCAGGGTTCCTGTGCGGCATCGCAGTCGCGCTTCTTTTGCTGGAGCCATGCAAAGAGGGTGACTGCGTCCACTAATTTAAAGATGTGTCTCTAAACCAAGAATGTAAGAGTGATGTGAATTATATTTATTCCCAGCCTTCTAGTATTTATTAAAAGTTTAAAATGCCCTTGAAAGTGGAATTTTCTTTTTACCCCTACTTACTCTCCCCCACCACCATTAACCAGTTTACACTGCCTCTAATGCGACTAACATTTTCCCGTCTCTCCTCAGTATTCACATTCATTCATTCATCAAATCCTACTGGTTCATTCTGCCCAGGCTCTGATTGTTCCCTCCCAGGATCGTTATTGCAGCTTCTCATCCTGCGGGATAGTCGCCCCCTTCAGTACATTCAACATATGGCTACCAAATGTTAGTTAGACTGCCAAATAAGCACCCTAAAATATTTCACTTCTTGGACATCTGTCTATTTACCCAGGAAAAGCCATCCCTTAACTGTTTTTCAAGAGAAGTGAGTTGTTATATCTTTCTAGTTTCCATTCTGCCACTCTGCTTGTGTTACCTTGGAAAATCACTTTACTTATAGGCCCTACTTTTCTTAACTGTAAAACGGGGTGTGAACTATATGTCTGAGATCCATCATATCCCTAAAATGTGTGGATCTGGAGAGTTAAGATGCTAAACACTAAATTATACATACACAGGAATACTGTTAAGATCACAGACTCAGAATTTTGTCTTTGTTTTTCGGGGTTTTTGTTGTTTTTCTGCCATTCCACTGGTGGTTTTTATTTCCTACGCTGACCCCGGTATCTTTTTAGGATTTATTAAAGCTGGCTAACTGAGCACACGCAGTCATTGCCTCTTCTTCCTGAGACCCCATTAAAATACTTGGAATTTAAAAATCATACAAACCCATGGAAAATGGGAAGGGGCCCCATGATTTTTTTTATCTTGGCACACCGAAAGTAAGTTTAGTCTGACTAAACAAAATGGAAGAAATATAATGTGTAATAGGTACACATCGAGGTCCTGCAGCCAAGGAAGGGGCCTATCTGCCAGAAGCGACTTAGAGAAACTGAAATTTGGAGACAAGACAGCAAGAGTGAGAAGCAGAGCTGAAAACAGGGAAACTAAATAAAGGTTTGCATATGAAACAGCACAATAGCTAAGCATTTACCCCAGGCTAAAAATCAAGAGTTCTTATAATCTCTGGGGAGGAACCTGGGCAGCTATTTGAGCATTAATGACTAAGAGTAAAGCATTCTTCATTCTGGCACAATAGCCCATTTCCTACTCACTCAACCTAGAGTGAACTTGTGCAAGTTGGCAAGACCCTGTTAAGTTCACAACATTCCTAATAAGCATTCCAACTACCTCAAATATGAACAGACAATCAAGGATTATTAGATATTTAAAGAAAGTCTCCAACTTGAGGGAGAGAGGAAGTTAAACAGAAAATGTAACCACAGAAGAAACACAAAAACATCAGAGAAGTTAAAATAATTAGTATGCTCATAGACATGACATTTATGAAACAAGAATAGTATACTCAGATGAAGAAACAATCCAAGAATAGAAAGTAGGTTTTGAAATTAGAAATAAGAAATTGTCAAAATTATAAATTTACCTTAACTATTCAAAGATAAATTTTTAAGAAAATAAAAGGTTGAATGTAATATGTTACCCTGTGCCGATATTGTATTGCTGATAAAGTTCCTTACTTCACAGGAGCTCTATGTTCTTCTAGATAGGAATAAAAAAACACAAGTCTTAATTTCTCATGTGTATAAATTTAGGTGGTTTTAGGCAAAAATAAAATATCCCAAATCTATTTTCTAATTTTTTTTTGAACATGTATCTAAAAAAAATATTTGGATATGTAATAAAATTGCATCATGATAAAAATAAAAAATAAATTTGCCCTAGCCGTTTTGCTCAACAAATAGAGCATTGGCCTGCAAACTGAAGGGTCCCAGGTTTGGTTCCCGTCAAGGGCACATGCCCTGGTTGTGGGCTCAATCCCCAGTAGGCAACCAATCAATGATTCTCTATCATCATTGATATTTCTAGCTCTCCCTTTCTCTCTTAAACCAATAAAAATATATTTAAAAATAAATTTTTAAAAAAGAATATAAGAGAAATAGTCAAACCAGCAGAAATAATATTATAAGAGAAAAAGAAGGAACCTGGCTAGAGAACCTGGCTAGGCTGCTGATCAACTGAACGCTGTCTCCGTGTCATTCCTTCTTCGCCGACTCCGTCCACACCTTTGGGAACCCCTGGACCTGCTGGGGTTGGACCCCGACAGCTCCTTTCTGCTGGTGAACGCCGCGGAGTAAGCATCGTTGGAATTCCTCCTGTTGGAGTCATCATGTCTAAGTCTGAGTCTCCCAAAGAGCCGGAGCAGCTGCGGAAGCTCTTCATCGGAGGTTTGAGCTTTGAAACAACCGATGTGAGTCGGAGGAGCCCTTCTGAGCCAGGGGGCACAGGCTGTGATGAGATCAATCACCAAGCGCCCCTGAAGCTCTGGGTTTGTCATGATGCCAAACAGGTGGATGCAGCCACGAATACCAGGTCAGCAAGGGCTGTGTCCAGAGGAATCTCAAAGACCTGTTCCCCACCGCACTGTGAGGAAGATTTCTGCTGGCTGCATTGAAGAAGACACAGGAGATCTCACCTAACAGGCTATTCTGAACTGTGGGAAGATGGAGTGATTGAAACCATGACTGAGCCAGGCAGTGGCGAGAGGAGAGGTTGGCTTTGGTGACCTGACTCCATAGACAAGACTGTCATTCAGAAATACCATCCTGCGAATGGCCACACTGAGAAGTAGGGAGAGCCCTGTCCAAGCAAGAGATGGCCAGTGCCCAAGAGGTCGAAGGGTTCTGGAAACTTCAGAGGTGGCCATGGAGGTGGTTTGGTGGGAATGACGACTTTGGTCGTGGAGGGAACTTTGTGGCTGAGTGGCTTTGGTGGCAGTGGGGACAGTAGCTGTCATGGGTTGGTAATGATGGAAGCAGTTTTGGAGGTGGCGGAAGCTACAGTGATTTTGGCATCTTCAAATTGTGGACCCATGAAAGGAGGAAACTTTGGAGGCAGAAGCTCTGGCTCCTATGGTGGTGGAAGCGAACACTTTGCCAAACCACGAAACCAAGGTGGCTGTGGCGCTTCCAGCAGCGGCAGGTTTAATTACCGGGAAACAATGCTCAGCAGGAGAGGAGAGCAGAGAAGGGCCAGGGAAGCTGCAGGCTACAGCGACTTGTGAACGCAGCCAAGCTCAGTGGTGGCAGGGCCTCGCTGCTACCAAGAAGACGTGGTTTAGACCAGCGGTCGCCAACCGGTGGTCCGCAGACCACTGGTGGTCTGTGAGGTCTGAAAGGTTGGCGACCGCTGGTTTAGACAACACTCATGTGAAAGGGCAAAAACCTCGAGGACTGTGCTTGTGACTAATTGTGTAACAGGTTATTTTAGTTTCTGTTCTGTGGAAAGTGGAAAGCATTCCGACAAAGGGTTTTGATGGAGATTTTTTGCACCATGCTGTTGATGGCTAATGTGGAAAGTGTAAAGCATTCCAACCAAGGGTTTTAATGTAGATTTTTTATTTTGCACCCATGCTGTTGATTGCTAAATGTAATAGTCTGATCATGACACTGAATAAATGTGTCTTTAAAAAAGAAAAAGAAAACAAAGTACAAAAAATTACCCCAAAAATAGTGGAAGAAAATTTCCCAGAACTGAAAGCATCTACTAGTACAGGACACAAACAGAAAAAACAACCCTGTGAAATATTATAACTAAAGTTAAAGAGAAGATCCTAAATTTTCAAAAAGGAAAAAAAGTGACCAAGATGCTTTAGAATTCTTACCAGCAACACTATGAGAAGATAATAGACAGAGACCTTCAAGTTTCTGAAGAAAGTATTTCTTGAATTTCAAATTCTTAGGGAAAAATTTGTTTTAACTCTTATTTATCATTAAGTAAAAGAGCAAAATGAAAACATTTTCAGATATTCAGGGACTCATGAAGCTAAACTCCCACATATCCTTTTTTAAAAAAGAGTTACTTGAAGATGTACTCAAACAAACTGAAGTAGAAAATACAAAATATCCAGGAATCACTACATCTAATTCAAGAAGTGTAGGCGTTCTGGGAGAGAAATCTGAAAAAAAGAGAATTTGACTGAATCGTTCATTACTGTGATAGAAAGCTTAGAAAATGCTGTTTTCTGGTATTCAACTTTTAGGTCCAACCTATTAATAAATTATACGGATGTTGACTCTGTATCCTAACTCCTAAACGGAAAGAAAAAAAGGAACGAAAAAATACCCCACTCCTCACCCTGGCAACCACCCTTCTATTTTCTGTCTCTATGATTTTAGGAAATGAAAAAGTTCTAGAGATGATGGTGGTGATGATTGCAGATCAATGTGGATATACTTAATGCCATACAACTATGCACTCAAAATAGTTGAAACAGTAAATTTTATGTTATGTATATTTTACAATTAAAACTTTTTTATTTTTTGTACTTCAAGGGCAGTGTTTTGGAGTGAATTGTATTCCTTCAAAATTCCATGCCCTTTCCCAAAAGGACAGGGTTTGGAGAGCTTCCAAGTTGGTGAATACATTGACTATGAGGAAAGTGGTATGCCTGGAGAGGTCATGGAAGGTCTGCACCCTTTTCCCATTCTTTTCCCTATGTGTCTCTTCCATCTGCCTTTCCTGAGTTATATACTTTTGTAATAAACCAGTAATCTAGTAATTAAAATTTTTCTTTGTGTTCTGTAAGCCATTATAGCAAATTAATTGGCTCCAAGAAGGGGATCATGGAAACCTTTGATTTATATATAGTCAGTTGTTCAGAAGTACAACCTGGACTTACGATTGGCATCCTGAGTTGGAAGAGATCATTGGAGCCTCCAATTAGTAGCCAATTGGTCAGAAGCACCAGTAACAACTTGCCCTTGGAACTGGCATCTGAAAAGGGAGGGAGGTGCAATGTTGTGGGACTGAGCCCTTAACCTGTGGGATCTGATGCTATCTCCAGATAGATAGTGTCAGAATTGAGTTGAATTTAGGACACTCAACTGGTGTCTGGAGAATTTCTCCTTGGTGGTATGGGAAAACCCACTCGTAGGTATATGGCCAAAAGAATTTAAAACATATGTCCATACAACAATACAAAAAAAATGTATATGTGAATGTTATGGCAGTGGAAACTAAATAATGAATAAATTCCTCAAAAAACATAACTTTAAATGAATTGCTCTCTTGCAAGAAAATAAAGGAATTGTCCTCAGAGATTATTTCTCACTGAGTTGGAAATTGACAGCTGGAGGAAGAGGCAGTCCACTGCTGTGGCTGTGCTCTGGATACAAGTCAAATTCAAGTCAGTTCTACATGTCTCACATTCAGGGACCCAGACTAAAGGAGCAGTAGTCACCTGGGTTATATTTTCCTCATGGTGGAAAGCAAGCACACAAGAAGCTAAGGCACAAAAACTCATTTGAAGCCTCTGCTCAGTTGTGCCATAAACCCTGTGTGCTCACATTGCATGAACCAAAGCAAGTCCCATGGCCAGGTCCAACATAATGGTGTGGGAAAGTATACTCTTCTTATTGAATAGAGGGAGGGAATAAACAAGGGAAGGAAAAAACATGCCCTTACCTTTAAGAAAACTTTCTAAAACTCATGCACACCCCTTCGGCTTATATCCCATGGTAAAAGCTTTGTACGTGATCATTCCTTGCACAAGGGCAGATTGAAAAAATAGCCTTTATTGTGGATGGTCATGTACCCAGTTAAAATTAACAAGTTCTATTACTAAAATAAGAAGAAAATGGCTATTGAGAAACAACTAGCAATCTCTGCCACAGCTTCTAAAAAATTACTAAAATTTAAAAACTTAATAGACACATTAGATCCACCTGAGGAACAAATGAAGTGGAAGATACAGCTGAGAAAACTGCCTGGAATGCAGCACATAGGGACAGAAAGATTGAAAAAGAGCCCTAGCTGGTTTTGCTCAGTGGATAGAGCAGCCGTGGGCAAACTACGGCCCGCGGGCCAGATCTGGCCCGTTTGAAATGAGTAAAACTAAACAAAAAAAAGACCGTACCCTTTTATGTAATGACTAGAGGCCCGGTGCACAAAAATTTGTGCACTGGGGGGGGGGGGG
>NW_005358092.1:3656146-3663585 GCF_000412655.1 Myotis brandtii
CTCCCTCCCTTCCACTCTCTCTAAAAATCAATGGAAAAAATATCCTCAGGTGAGGGTTTAAAAAAAAAGAGAGAGAGAAATGAAGTTATGCATTGACCAGGCGGCTCAGTTGGTTGAGTTTCATCCTGTGCACTGAAGGGTCACCAGTTCAATTCCTCATCAGGGCACATGCCCATGTTGTGGGGTTGTCAATCCCCAGTCAGGGTGCATACAGGCGGCAACTGATTGATGTTTTTCTGTCACATCGATGTTTCTCTCCCTAGCCATCCTCTCTCTCTAAAAATCAATTTAAAAAAAAAGCATATCCTTGGGTGAGGATTTTTAAAAGAAGGAAGCTAGAAAGGAATAAGGTTGAGTCAGGCACATATTGAAGTATTTCCTTAGCTAACATTTTAAAATATCCCTTGGTCATGTGGGAGCTAGTTCTTAACTACCTAGACCAGGAATACAAATTCCTATAGAAAATCTGCCTTTTCAAAATAAGATAGATTTACAAAAATTGTCTCACCTCTTTCTCTCCATCATTGCTTGCTTTTTCTATTTTTCTCTCCAATTCCCATCCCCTAACTCTCCCAGGTTCTTATTGCCAACAATGGCATTGCAGCAGTGAAATGCATGCGGTCTATCCGTCGGTGGTCCTACGAGATGTTTCGAAATGAACGTGCAATCCGATTTGTTGTCATGGTCACACCTGAAGACCTTAAAGCCAATGCAGGTGAGTTATTTGCATTAAGAAAGCATCACTCTAGAGCAGCCGTGGGCAAGGATCCGGCCCTTTTGAAATGAATAAAACTAAAAAAAAAAGACTGTACCCTTTTATGTAATGATGTTTACTTTGAATTTATATTAGTTCACACAAACACTCCATCCATGCTTTTGTTCCGGCCCTCCGGTCCAGTTTAAGAACCCATTGTGGCCCTCAAGTCAAAAAGTTTGCCCACCCCTGGGATAGAGCGTTGGCCTCTGGACTGAAGGGTCTGGGTTCAATTCCAATCAAGGGCACATGCCCAGGTTGTGGACTCGATCCCCAGTAGGGGGAGTGCAGGAGGAGCCAATCAATGATTCTCTCATCGTTGATGTTTCTATTTCTCTTTTATATTAAAACCTCTTCCAGTCCCCCTCTTCCCTCCCTCCTCTTCTACTCCCTCTAAAAATCAATGGGAAAAATATTTTTAGGTGAGGATTAACAACAACAACAAAAAATAATAAAAATGTTAATGTCCTAGCAAATGTTGTCAGTGTCCTGCCCATATTCCTTCAACTTCCCCACTTCAATGAGCTCTAGGGATGTCCCAGGTTTTGTATTTATTTGCCTGATGGCTTTTTTCTTAAACCTCTGCCTAAGGCAGGCCAATGGGAAATTGGCCCCTACAGGAGCAGCCATCAATCAATGACTGATAAAATTCAGCAGATAAATATTCAGGGTTCCCTGCCCTCTGAGTGGGATAACTCTGAAATACATGTTTTACACTAATTCCCTGAATTATCCAACAGTATAAAGCAGTTTCTTCAGTGGCAACTGGCTTGATAACACACCCTTTTATTGTCTGCTTTTTTCCCTGTCTCAGTTCCCCACTATTCTACTAGTATTTCCTGGGATTACCTCCCAAATAAATGACTTGTGCTTGAATCCTGTCTCAGAGCCTGCTTCTGGAAGAACCCATTTCCATGTCCACATGGAAATGTCAGATATGCAGTTAGATATGAATCTGGAATTCAGAGGAGAGGTTCAGACAATTGATGAATTGTTGGCAAAAGGTGGTATTTGTTCTGGTTATCTGTTTCAGCAAGAAACTTTACCTCAAAATTTAGTGGCTGAAAACAACTTTTTTTTTTTTCAGCTCACAATTTTGTGGATCGGAAATTTGAGTCTTTCTCAGCTGGGCAGTTCTTCTTTTCCACGTGGCATTACCTAAGGTCACTCACTCCATGGTATTCAGTTGCCAGATGAGCTAGAATCCAGCACAGCATGTAAAGCTATGAGCCAAGATGAGAACACCAACGGTGTGAATGGGGATGAAGTTCAAGCACTGAAGCTTCCAATGTTGAGAAATCAATGAGCTGAGAAAGAACCAGCAGCAAACATTGAGGACTATGTCATATGCTGTTGATAAATTATATGCTGTTGATAAATCATTAATACGAGAATTAAAAATTGACATTGGATTTACTAATATAAAAATCACTGGGGACCTTGACAAGAGCAGTTTATTTTGGTGGTTGAGTTGAAAGTTGATTGACTGGTTAGAAAGAATGGGTGTATATATAAGTTGTGAGTATCAGCAATTCTTTAGAGAATTTCTGTTATAAACAGAAGTGGAAAAATTCTTCAAGCACTGGTGGGGAAAGTGAGGAAAATGTTATGTTCCCATGAAACTTTCTCCTATATCCAAATTCCATTTGACATCATCTATTCTGGTCACTTCTGGCTTGGGCCTTGTGGGTGAAGGAAGCATACTGGCTGGTATAATAGTTTGGGATCCTCCTTTATTACCTATTTTATTTGCAAAATGGGAAGATAACTAAACTTGCTTTAAGTATCTACTAAATCATTTTAAATCCAAAATTGCAGGGAGGACTAGTTATTTATATAGCCATACACAATATTTTCTAATTTGACCCTTTGAAGTTTTTTTACACCTGATAAATGTCCATATTGTGTAGGTTAAATAGAATTAGCCACAGTAAGGTTTATAGTTGTAGTTTTATGTCAAATTCTATGACCACAAATATTGGAAAGCAGGCCCTAGCCGATTTGGCTCAGTGGATAGAGCGTTGCCTGCAGACTAAAGGGTCCCAGTTCGATTCCAGTCAAGGGCACATGCTGAGTTGCGGGCTCCATCCCCAGTAGGTGGTGTGCAGGAGGCAGCCGATCAATGATTCTCTCTCATCATTGATGTTTCTATCTCTCCCTCTCCCTTCCTCTCTGAAATCAATAAAAATATATTTTTAAAAATATTGGAAAGCAGTATAGGTCCTAGGTCCATATTATAGCTTAACCTCTCCATGCTTTAATTTCTTTGTCTAAAATGGAGATAATAATAGTAACCATCTCATAAAGTTATTGAAAGAATTCAATGAGAAAAATACATGTGAAGTGCTTAAATTAGTAAGCACTTACTATGTAGTAAGTACTTGATAAGGTTACCTACTACTATTTTTGAACAGTGAATCAGTTAGGAATGCTTTCAAGTGTAAGAGAACACCTAATTTACAGCGGTGTAAATAAGAAAGGTTTGTTTCTCTCGTATGGGAGGCACCTTGGAGATAGGTGGTTGCTAAAACTGGTTCATTTTTACAATGCCAGGGCTTGGCCTCTTTTCAGTTCCATTGGACTTTCCACGGTGGTTCAACACTACCAATCATCACATTGTCAAAGGCATTGAAAAGCAGAAAGCAGGGTCAAGGAAGGGCAGAGAGTTTCTCCTCCTGTGCCATTCTCTTATTAAAGAGGAAGCCACCGCTGTGTCTTGTGTTTTGTTTTTCAAGATTGTCTTAATTTGAGAAAGCCCTCAGCCAAGAACTGGAGGTGCTGGTAGCTGGAGATCAGGATGTCCTAAGGGCAGTATGTGGTACGGTGAAATGGTGTGGGCAAAGCACCTGCTAAGCTGTTATGAGGCATCTGGAACACTACATGTTCAGAAACAAACTTCTGAATTCTATCCCCGAATCTGCTCTTCACACAGCTTCCCCATATCAGTAGATGGCAAATCCATCCTTCCAGTTGCTCAGACCAAATGTTATAGTCCTCCTAATTCCTCTCTTACACCTCATACTCCTTAGTTAATAAATCCTGTCAGCTCTACCTTCAGATTAAGTCAAGAATCAACCCCTCTCACCACCCCTGTCATTACATTAACCCAATTCCCCATCATTTCCTACCGGATTATTTCAGTAGTTTCCGAACTGGTCTCTGTGCTATCTTCCCCCTCCCACCATCCTTTTAAAAAGCCAGATCATACTATGTCACTTTCTTGCTCAAAACCCTCCAACAGATTCCATTCTCATTCAGAGTAAAATCCAAATTCTTATAATGGCCTATAATTCCTACAAGATTTGATCTGCTCTGATACTTTGACCTCAGCTGCTACTGTCCTAGCTCATTCAGCTCAGGTAGCACTGAGTTCCTTGCTATTCCTCAACCATCCCAGGCACGCTCCCACCTCCAGATTGCTTCTTCTGATGGGCACAGTCTTCTGCCGAATAGCTTCAAGGTTTGTTTCCGCGCTTCCTTAAAGTTTCAGATGTCACCACCCCTGAAACCTTCCATGACCCCTATACAGAACAGCCATCTCTCCACATACTCCCTGACCCCTTACTCTGTTTTAATTTTTCTCCATCTGACATACTATATATGTATGTTTACATATGTGTATGTGTACTATACTTATTTAGTTGTTTACTTTTTATCTCCCCCACTGAAATGTAAATGATATGAGGGAAGGGACTCTGTTTTATTCCACTTTAACCCTAGTGCTTGGAAGATAGTAGGCATTTGGAAAAAGACTTACTGAATTAATAAATGACTGAACAAACAGTATTAGACATTTGTGTACAAAGATTTGTGCATATTTCTTCCATATTTTATGATTCATTTGTATAATTTCCAAATTAGATTATTAAATAAGAAGGTAAAGAAGCTTTTTGGCTTTTATTAAAAATTATCAAATGACTTTAAAAAATAATTAAATCAGTTATATAGAGGGTGCCAGTCATACGATGCCCTTGCTAGGCATTATACTTTTCAACTTTTCTACAAATTTTATAGAAAGGACTAACAAAAAGGGTTATTTTTCTATATTATTTGTAGCCATCAATAGTACTTTAATATAATATAATGTATAACATAAAAATATAATGTAACATAAATAGTACTTTTAAAAAATTAAAATCTCACCCACAGGTTTTCTCAGGTTTATTCACCTCTGATCTATCCTTCACTGACTATAATTAAAGGCAAACTTATTAACCTATTCTAAATACTGCTTCCCTGTTTTCCTCTATTAAGTGTCATAGAGGCCTCTCAAGTTCAGGATTTCAAGTCCTATTTATTAGGTTTTATCTTAATTTAAAAATTTCTCGCTCGGCCAGTGTGGCTCAGTGGTTGAGCATCCACCCATGAACCAGAAGGTTGAGGCTCAATTCCTGGTCAGGGCACATGCCCAAGTTGTAGGCTCGATCCCTATGGGGATGTGCAGGAGGCAGCCAATCAATGATTCTCATCAGTAGTGTTTCTCTCTCTCTCTCTCTCTCTCTCTCTCTCTCTCTCTCTCTCTTCCTCTCTCTGGAAAAAAAAACAAACACCTACTATTGAAAAAAAAATTTCTTACACTAGAGGGAAAGGCAGTTTTTTTCTGCCTTCATGACTATGCCTTTAAAAAAAATACCATGTTTCTCCCCGCAGTGTTTTCTGTATCCTGTAATAATATGAATGCATAATTGCCTATATTAATATGTCAGATATGTTATATACAATATAAAAACATTTTACTTGTTACATATTTCACAATTGAATATTTTTTCTTTTAATTGGTAGCATTAGAAGAAGATAGAAAGTAAACAACTAAATCAGCATAGTACATATACATATACAAATATAAGTATGTAGTATGTCAAATGGAGAAAAATTAAAACAGAGTAAAGCGTCAGGGAGTTCATGGAGAGATGGCTGTTCTGTAGAGGGGTCAGGGAAGGCTTTAAGGGTGGTGACATCTGAGACCTGAAGGAAGAGAGATATCTTGCTTATCTGTGTTCACTTGAGTATATTTCATGCAATTATATTTTCATAGAGAGGAGTTACATGTAGCTATACTTTTGTTTGTTTCAAAGTCTCAGCAAGGGATGTGCCTGGCTTTGATTATTGATGAGAAAAGTAGTTAATGTAACATTCAGATTATTTTTTCAGATACTACCTTGTCTTATGAGATACCACCTACTCCCAAATGTTATTTAAAATTTCCATTGCAACCACTTCCTCCCAATGTCCACTCCCAAATGCTTTTCTAAATCTACAGTTCATAGTTTCTACTTTGTTACTGTTCTTTCCAGTTGTCATTTAAACCTAAGAGCTAATTATCTTTGTCAACCACCATTCCTAATAGGCCCAACTTTCAAACTACAAGACATTTCAAGACATTTAAGAAGTTTTTTTGCTAAAAGAAATGTTCTCTTACTTTTGGTTCAAATATCTTGCTTTTACTTTAAATGATGGATAGCTTCCTGACTGTATTAGATTGTGTCAAATAAGAATCCAGTGACCACACTAATCAGCAAAATGAGATAATAAAAAAAAACAGCAACAAAAGGAATGTGACTCTAGAAAGAAAGACTTAATTACTATTATATCACTGGAAGTGTAGGTGAGATATATGAAAAAGACAGTTCTCAGTTCTCACTAATGTGACATGTAAGTCAACAGACAGGAAGCACAAGTTCTAAATTAAGTTATCACCAATATATATCGATACATAGTTTTTATCATTGTAATCCTCCCAGATTTTGTACTTCACACTTAATATTGTAAAATCATTCTAAAATTCTTATAATGCTAACAATTATAAGAAAAAGTATTCAAATGAGAATATACTACATAACAAGTAAAATGTTTTTATATTTTATATAATATATTTAAATATATAATACAATTAGGCCAACCCCACCAAATTCTCATTTAAATAAAATTATTAATCATTATGCTTTGGGTATGAATCAATTCTCATTGTTAGAATGTTAAATAATTCTTTGATTGGCGTTCCTGGGATGCAAAAAGACTCACTAATTCTTCTTCTTCTTTTTTGTTAATCCTCCCCCGAGGATATGTTTCTATTGATTTCAGAGAGAGGAAATGAGAGAGAGAGAGAGAGAGAGAGAGAGAGAGAGAGAAAATCATTGATGTGAGAGAGAAACATCAACCAGTTTCCTCCCATATGTGTCCCAACTGATGATCAAACCCAAAACCCAGGAATTGAACCTGCAACCTTTGGTGTATGGGACAACATTTCAGCCAACTGAGTCACCAGGCCAGGGCTCACTAATTCTTCCTAATTTGTTCAACAAATATTTATTGACTTCTACTATGTGCAAAGTATAGTTCATGACAATGAGGATGCAGGGGGCAAACTCTCTACCCTCACTGGACTAATATTCCTACAGGGAAAGACAGATGTAGGTCTTTCCTGCACAGAACACATCTTTAAGCATGTGCTGGTTTTCCACATTACAAGGAATGTGGCACAGCTTTTCAAAATTCTCTAGCTTTTCTTTTCATATATATATATGTATACACACACACACACACACACACACACACACACACACACACACAAACACACACTGAGTGGCCAGATTATTATGACCACCTGACGTTTGTAGGCAAATTAGCCATACACTGCATCGTATGGGATATGGAAGCCGAAGGCCTGTTCGAACACCTTTGCTGT
>NW_005358092.1:3664093-3679375 GCF_000412655.1 Myotis brandtii
TTTACCTTGCTTAGGTGGCCCCCACAATCACCAGATCTCAATCCAATTGAGCATTTGTGGGATGAAGTTAAAAGAGCCAACAGGCAGGTGGTTCCACAACCATCAAATCTCACAGAACTGGACAGTGCTATTCATCAGGCATGGTGTCAGATTCCTCTCATCACCTTTCAATATCTTGTGGAGTCAATGCCAAGAAGAATCGCCGCAGTATTGAAGGCAAAAGGTGGCCCAACAAAGTACTGATGGGGTGGTCATAATAATCTGGCCACTCATTTTATATATATATGTTTTTATTGATTTCATAGAGAAAGGAGAGGGAGAGATAGAAACATCAATGATGAGAAAGAATCATCCATCGGCTGCCTCCTGCATGACCCTTACTGGGGGTTGAGCCCACAACCTGGGCATGTGCCCTGACCCAGAATCCAACCACAATCTCCTGGTTCATGGGTCACACTCAACCACTGAGTCATACCAGCTGGCCCTAGCTTTTTCTTTTAAACTTTAGGTTAGCCCAGTGATTTTCAACGTTTTTTATCTAATGGCACACATGAGATGAAAATTACTAAAATTCTCTGGAACACCAAAAAATATACAAAAAATATACTTACAAAACTACCAGGCATAATTTTTATTCAGGCACACTGGATGGCTTTGTTTTGTTGGCTGTTGTCATTTTTTAAATTTGAAAATCTATGGGAAAAGAGATCAGTGCCCCTGACTATATTATTAGGTATTGCATGTTTTAAAATTCTTGCATCACACCGGTTGAAAATCGCTGGGTTAGCTTATGGTTGTTCTAATATTTTCACCAACCCAGGCCACAGGGAAGTTAAACAATTACCTCTAAACATTTTCAACAAATACCTCTGGGGGAAAGGTATTTGAAGTAGCCTTGCATGTGAGTTTTCTAGGGAAGCCCCAAACAGATCAAGTGAGCAATGACCAAAAAAAAAAAAAAAAATGTAAGCCAACAGGAGGCAAAAACAAAAAGATGAGCTGAAGGCATATAACAGAAAACTCCAAAAATAACTATGGTTTAAACAAGATAATTATTTTTCTCTCACATAAAATAAGAATGGAGAGTCCAGCTGGTGCGTCTCAGTGGTTGAGCATCGACGCAGGAACCAAGAGGTCACTGGTTCAATTCCGGTCAGGGCACATGGCTGGGTTGCAGGCTTGATCCCCAGTCACCCCAGTCGGGGCGAGCAGGAGGCAGCCAATGAATAATGTTCCTCCCTCATAGATGTTTATATCTCTCTATCCTGCTCCCTTCTTCTCTCTCTAAAAATCAATAAAAACATATATTTTTTAAAAAGAATGACAGTAGATAATGCAAAGATAGTATGGCAGCTTTACAGTGTCATCAGCTACCCATCGTTCTGCTTTGCCATTTTTAAAAATATATATTTTTATTGATTTCAGAGAGGAAAGGAGAGGAAGAGAGAGATAGAAACATCAATGGTGAGAGAATCATTGGTAGGATGCCTCCTGCACGCCCCTCACTAGGAATCGAGCCTGCAACCAGGGCATGTGCCCTGACTGGGAATCAAACCATGACCTCTTGGCTCATAGGTCAATGATCAACCACTGAGCCACACTGGCTGGGCTGCTTTGCCATTTTTATCTAGTGGTTTCTAGTTTAGGGTCTCCTAGGAGTCCAATATAGACACTACTACTTACATTATCATATGTAAAAAGGTAGAAGAAAAGAGGAGCACATCTCTTTATATTAAGGAGATTTCTAGAAGTTTCATACAACTACTTATATCTTACTAGAGGCCCAATGCATGAAATTCGTGCAAGGGGCTCGGCCCTCGAAGCCCCTCGCAGCCCCGGTCAGCCCTCACAGCCCCTCCCAGTCTCAGCTGGCCCTGGCAGCCCCAGCTTCATCCGCAAGGTTGTCAGGATGGTCGTTCTGCTGTTTGGTCTAATTAGCATATTAGCTCTTTATTATATAGGACTAGGAGCCCAGAGCACAATTTGAAATCGAGCGGTGCTGCCCTACCTTGACACCTGAACGTCTCCACGCAGAGTTCCAGTACGCCTGGCCCAACCCCCAAATCCTCTGGCCTTCTCTGGCCACTTTAAGCCCACCCTCAGGCCCTCGAGTCTGCCTTCTCTGGGTGCCGCCCTGCTTCCGCCCATCTCCGGAGCAATGTGGCAGCTCCCCCCGGTCATGGCACTGGAGGAGAGTATGGAAGCCTCCTGCCTGCTGCGCTGTGCTCCTTCCCCTGGCAGGTGGGCCATGGAACACTCAGAGTGTGAGCGGTAGATGACGAAGAACTGGTGGGGGGGGGGCTATGCGCTCTCACCCCTGCCCTCCCCAGCACGGGATGGTCCCGCCTCCTCCAGGTGCCTCCCCGCTTCCGCCCCATCTCTGGAGCAATGCCCCAGCTAATATGCTAATGACCTGGTCGTTACCCATTACTGCGTATCAACCATTAGCATATTAGCTCTTTATTAATATAGATTAGCCAGGACTTGGGTCAACTGTTCAGATATAGATATAAGGAAAGTTGGGAAATACAGTTTCTTATCTGAGTGGCTTAAACTGGGATTCTGCTCATGAGAGAAAAGAAGATAAATTTGGAAGGCAATTAGCAGAGACAATTAATTCAAGAAGTAAATAGACTAACTATGTATATGCATCAAGAGGCCTTGAACACAGCACTATCTCTCTCTCTCTCTCTCTCTCTCTCTCTCTCTCTCACACACACACACACACACACACACACACACACACACACAGTAACTATGTGAAACAATGGATGTGTTAACTAACCTTATTGTGGTAATCATTTCAGAGTACATATGTATACCAAATCATCACATTATATACCTTAAACTTATACAGGGTAATAAAGCTACAGAAAAAAAGAAAAATATGTACTAGTAAATATGTAATGGTCTCTGTTCCTGGTTCCTGGCACAGAGCTCCTAAATCCTTTGTATTTTCCTAAGTGATAAGAGCTTTAGAAACATCCTTTGTTCTAATGATTGGTCTTTGACCTTGGTTCCTGACACAGAGATTTAAGAATCCTTTGGAATTTCCTGGGTGATAGAGGTATCTTTTGTTCTAATGAGGTGACTCTAGGTGGGCTCCTGAATAACATCATACTGGGGACCGGTCAGCAGAAAAACCAAGCCATGAAGCTTGGAACTTTGCCACCTTGCCCCCATCCTTTCAGAAGGGGCAAAGGGCTAGAGATTGAGATATGATCAATCATGCCTCCATGATAAAACCTCCACAAAAATCTCAAAAGAGGGATTTGGAGAGCTCTGGATTGCTAAATACATCCACGTGTTGTTAACAACTCCATAGGGACAGAAACTCCTGTGTTCTAGACTCTTCCAGACCTCATCCTATGTATCCCCTCATCTGGCTGCTAATCTGTATTCTTTATCATGTCCTTTACTATGTAATAAACCGGAAAATATAAGTAAGTATTACTCTGAGTTCTGTGAGCGGTTCTAGCAAGTGATTGAATCCAAAAAGGAGAGTCATGGGAACTTCTGATTTGTAGTCAAGTTGAATAGAAGTTGTGGTTAACCTGGAGACCTCCCACCTGCAATTGACATTTGAAATGAGGGGCACTCTCATGGGATTGATCTAAACTGTGGAATCTGCCTAACTCTGGTTAGTGTCAGGATTGAATTGAATCATAGGACACCCAGCTGGTGATGCAGAGAATTGCTTGATGTGTGGAAAGCACACACATTTGGTGTCAGAAGTGTCCTGAGTGTGTAAGTATTATGGGAGTAACGAAGAAATACATGGGAGGAAGAATGTGGTTTCCCCTGACACTTTCTCACTCATTTCATTTAGTTGTTTGCAAATGTCATCTTATCAGAGACACCTTTTCCAACTAATCACCCTGCTTAAAATAGTACCATTTCTTTCATCACTCCCTACTTTCTGCCTCATTTTTCTTTTCTTTTCTTTTCCCTGAATTTATTGGGGTTCAGGTTTCAAGTGTACAACTCAATAAAAATCTCTGATTTGTAGGTTTTAAACCTCTTATCTGCACACTGCATCGTGTGTCCATGGCCCCAAGCCTACTCTTTATACGTCCCCTTTTCTCCCCGTTTCCCACCCCTACCTACCCCTCACCTGTCTTTTCCTCTGGCTATCATCAAATTGTTGTCTGTGTCTATGTGATATATATGTTTATGTGTGGGTTTTTTTGCTTAATTTCTTCACCTTCTTTCATCCAGTTGCCCAACCACCCTCCCCTCTGACAGCTGTCAGTCTGTTCCCTATATTCATGTGTTTCCCACCTTTACCTACCCCTCACCCGTCTTTCCCTCTGGCTATCACCAAATTGTTGTCTGTGTCTATGTGTTATATATATTTATGTGTGTTTTTTTGCTTAATTTCTTCACCTTCTTTCATCCAGTTGCCCAACCACCCTCCCCTCTGACAGCTGTCAGTCTGTTCCCTATATTCATGTTCTTCAATATATTTTGTTCTTTAGATTCCATGTGTAAGTGAAATCATACGGTAAGATTCCCCTTTATTATGACCAAGTAGTATTCCATTATGTAATTGTGCCACAGCTTTTTTATCCACTCATCTACTTATGGGCACATAGGCTATGTCCCGATCTTGACTATTGTAAATAGCACTGCAATGAACATAGGGGTGCATATATTCCTTCAAATTAGTGCTTTGGGTTTCTTTGGATATGTTCCCAAAAGTGGGATTGCTAGGTAAAAGGCAGTTCCATTTTTAATTTTTTCAAGAAACTTTATACTGTTTTCCACAGTAGCTGCACCAGTCTGCATTCCCACCAACAGTGCAGAAGTCTCTTAGACTTTCCTCATTTTTAAACATTGATTGCTTGATTGATTTGAGAGAGAGAGATCAATTTGTTGTTCCACTTATTTATACATTCATTGGTTGATTCTTGTATTTGCCCTGACCAGGGATCAAACCCACAACCGTGGCATATTGGGATGGTGCTCTAACCAACTGAGTCACCTGGCCAGGGCCTCCTCATTTTTTTAAAATTCCTTTTTCTTTTTCATGCTCTGCTTTGATGCTTACTGTTATCTTATCTTCTAAATTGCTGATTCAATCCTCTGCTTCATCAAACCTGTTGTTGATTCCTTCTAATGTGTTCTTTATTTCAGATATTGGATTCTTCCTTTTTGTCTGATTTTTTTTAATGGTTTCTATGTCCTTTTTAATGCTTACTATCTCTTTGTTTAAGTTCCCACTGAGATTACCCATTCTTCCCCTAAGGCAGTGATGGCGAACCTTTTGAGCTCGGCGTGTCAGCATTTTGAAAAACCCTAACTTAACTCTGGTGCCGTGTCACATATAGAAATTTTTTGATATTTGCAACCATAGTAAAACAAAGACTTATATTTTTGATATTTATTTTATATATTTAAATGCCATTTAACAAAGAAAAATCAACCAAAAAAATGAGTTCACGTGTCACCTCTGACACGCGTGTCATAGGTTCACCATCACTGTCTCTAGACTCTTAATAGGTTAAGAGAAAGATAGCATCTGAAAGATGTTTCTATCTCTCTCCCTCTCCCTTCCTCTCTGAAGTCAAAAAAATATATTTTTTAAAAAATGCTGCATCTGGTATTTTGTTTGCTTCCATTTCATTTAATTATTTTTCTGAGGATTTCTCTTGTTCTTTCATTTGGGGCATATTTCTTTGTATCACCATTTTGTCTCTGTGTATTAGGTAGATCGGCTATGATTCCCAAACTTGTTATGATGGCTTTATAATGTGTCTTATTGGGATCAGCAGCACGATCTTCCAGATCACCTGAGCTCTGTCCTCCAAGAATGTTTCTCGGGGGTTATGTGCACTCTGATGTTGTAGCTGCATCTTAAAAAATAAAAAGAGAGTTTAGAGAGACAGAGGAAGGGATAGATAGAAAGAGAGAGAGAGAAACATTGATTTGTTGTTCCACTTATTTATGCATTTATTGGTTGTTTCTTGTATGTGCTCTGACTGGAGGGTTGAACCTGCAACCTTGGCATATTGGGATGATGCTCTGATAAACTGAGCTACCTGCCCAGGGCCTGTAGTTTGGTCTTGAATGCTGTTGGCCCTTTTGTGGGTGGAGTTAGCCCTTCAGGCTGGCTGACTATAAGGATAAACCTTGAATACCATGTATGAGTCACAGTGCAGGGGCTGCCCTACGAGGTGGAGTTGTTCCCAGCAGGTTCTGGTGCCTGCCAGAATCCCCTTCTGAGTGTGACACTTCTGTGTCTAGACGGGTTGAGCTCTGGTGTGGTCTGAAGTCCACCACTGGTTGTGTTGGTTCTGTGTCCACTTGTGCAGGGTTAAAGTACAGGTCGATGTCAAAAGTTTTATGTAACCAGCCGTGGGCTACCTGTCTGAAACTACCATACTATTCACTGTTTGTGGCTGCATCTACTGGGCCTGGGTGCGTGTAGGAGGGGCCAATCTGTGGACAAGGGTCAGCTTCCTCCAACTTAGAGTTGGGGGCAGTTCTGTAAAAGGTAAAAGGCTCCCTGAGGACCTCCTCAACCTGTCAGCTATTCTGCCTCCCCCTAGAGGTTGCATGGTCTTCCTCCAGAGTTTCCAAAGAAAGGCTGTAGAGTGTGCTCAGGCTGGCAGCTACCCACAGACCCTTCCACAAGTTGCAAGCTCAGTTGGGAGGATGGGGCTAGTGGGTCCCCTATGGGGGGACACATGGTCAGGCATTCACTGAGGTAAAAGTGGTCCCTACTCTGGAGCTAAACCACTCAGTCTCTGCCAGAGTCTCCAATTTTGGCTCCCTCGGGAGGAGCAAGCTTAGGAGGGCAGAGCCACTGGGGCTCAGGAGGACAGATCAAAAGAGTCTCCCACTGGGGTTGACGCTGGCGAACCCATGGGAGGGGAAAAGCACTTCATCACAGTTCCAGACAATAGCCTTTGAGGGAGACACACTTCGAATATCCCAACTATGAGCAGCCCTCTTTTCCCAGGGGAACTGAGCTCAGCAGGGTGGGGCCACTGGAACTTGTATGGGCAGATCCCAACAGTCTCCAGTGGGAGTAGTGCCAACAGCCTGTACGAGGAGGGTAGGCACTTCTTCCCTTTCCTAGGGTAGCACAGGCTGAGCTTGCAGTGGAGATAGGAGTGCCCTCCGCCTCATGATGTAGCTACACAACCCAGCCCCTGCCCACCTGTTTCCTGGATAAAAGTATCCCTGGGAGACACTTGCTCCGAAAGTGCTGCATGGTGCTCTGATCCCCCTATGCGACTGAATTCAGTGGGCAGGACCACAAAGTGGTAGAGCAGGCCCAGTGATTCAATAGGTGGGGTGAGGTGTGAGGTGTACACTCAAGGTAAGGAGGAATGTTCTCCCTTTATAAAAATCTTTTTTAAAATTTGTATAATTGACTTGAGAGAGAGAGAGAGAGAGAGAGAAAGAGAGAGAAAGAGAGAGAGATAAAGGAAGAAGGAGAGAGAGAGAAAGAAACATTGATGCAAGAGAGAAACATTGATTGGCTGCCTCTCAGGCACCCCAACCAGGAATCAAGCCCACAGCCTGGACATGTGCCCTTGACTGAGAATCAAACCAACAACTTGAGGTGCATGGGACAATGCTCAACCAACCAAGCCACACCAGCTGGGGCAAAAATGTTTCCTTTTAAAGCTAAACAGTTCACTCTGAGTCTCTACCAAGAGCTTCTCCATAAAAAAGAGCACCTCAAAGTTCCCATCAAACCCTTCTGCAGGACCCAAGCATGGCAGCGTGGTGTTGCCAGTAGTTGGAAAATTGGGCAGTGACTCCAGGTGGTGCTGTAACAATAGGAGCACTCAACCCTGAGAAGGTAGGTCTGAGTCTCTAGCCAATTCACTTCTCTCCCAAGGGGACTGAATCTCCACTGATTTTTACCACCAGATGCTATGTGGGCTCCTCTTCCTATCTTTGTTGCTCTGGGTTGGCAATCCCTGCATGGGGTTGAGACCCCATGCTCCTGTGTGGAGGGAGTTTTGCAGTCAAGGTATCTCTCTGGCCGAGTCTCCACCCTTCTTACCAGTCTCTATGTGGCTTCTTCTGTAAATCCTTGGTTATAATCTTTTAGTTCAGCTAGCCTTCATTTGGTTATTCAGATTGATTGCTGTATAATTTAGCTGTAAATCTGGTTTGGCGCCAGGAGCAGATTGACTGTAGCTTCCCCCTACTGTGTGGCCATCTTGGAATCTGCATGTCTTCTTTGGAAAAATGTCTATTTGATTTCTCTCCCCCGCCCCTTTTTTTTGTTTTGTTAATCCTCACCAGAGGATATTTTTTCCATTGATTTTCAGAGAGAATGGAAAGGATGGAGGGTGGGAGAGATGGGGAGAGAGAGAGAGACAAACATAGATGTGAGAGAGAAACATCAGCTGGCTGACTTCCATAAGCACCCTGAGTGGTGATCAAACCTGCAACCTGTGTATGTGCCCTGACCAGAATCGAACCTGTTACTTTTTAATATATGGGGACCACGCTCCAACTAACTGAGCCACACTGGCCAGGGCCCTCTCCCCATTTTTTAATTGGATTATTTTTTGGCTAATGAGTTGTATGATTTCTTTTTTTAAAAAATATATTTCATTGATTTTCCAGAGAGGAAGGGAGAGGGATAGAGAGTCAGAAACATTGATGAGAGAGAAACATCGATCAGCCGCCTCCTGCACACCCCCCACTGGGGATGTGCCCGCAACCAAGGTACATGCCCTTGACCGGAATCAAACCCGGGACCCTTCAGTCCGCAGGCCGACGCTCTATCCACTGAGCCAAACCGGCCACGGCATATGTATGATTTCTTTATAATCTTGGATATTAAGCCCTTATTATTTTTTGGCTAATGAGTTGTATGATTTCTTTATAATCTTGGATATTAAGCCCTTATTAAATATATGGTGTGAAAATATTTTCTCCCCTTCCATTGGTTCTTTTCATTTTTTAAAATTGTTTTTCCCTTTTATTTTGCTGTGCAGAAACCTTTTATTTTTATCTAGTCCCACTTGTTTATTTTTGCTTTTCTTGATTGTGCTTTTGGAAGTTGATCTTTTTATTTATTTATTTTTATTTGTTATTATTATTTTTTAATCCTCACCTGAGGATATTTTTCCATTGATTTTTAGGGAGAGTAGGAGAGAGAGGGAAAGACAGAGAGAAACATTGATGAGAGAGAAACACATTGATTGGTTGCCTCCTGCAGAGAGTAGAAGAGATAGGGAAAGACAGAGAGAAACATTGATGAGAGAGAAACACATTGATTGGTTGCCTCCTGCATGAGCCTCGACCAGGGCCTGGATCGGGAAGAAGCCTGCAACCAAGGTACGTACCCTGACCATAATCAAACCTGGGACCCTTTGATCCTCAGGCTGATGCTCTATCTACTGAGCCATATTGGCTAGGGGTTGGAAGTTGATTCTTTTAAATGAAACATAAAAACTAAAGCATTAAAGGCACACTTTAAAAAAAATATGTTTTTTATTGTTCTTATTTTTATTTTATCTTCTTTAAAATATTTTTATTGATTTCAGAGAAGAAGGGAGAGGGAGAGAGAGAGATAGAAACATCAATGATGAGAGAGAATCATTGATTGGCTGCCTTCTGCATGCCCCACACTGAGGATCAAGCCCGTAACCCATGCATCTGCCCCAACCGGAAATTGAACTGTGACCTCCTGGTTCATAGGTTGATGCTCAACCACTGTGCCACTCTGACTGGGCAATTTCTATGATACACGATCTGTATATTGTATTGTGTGCCCACCACCCAAAGTTAAACCATCTTCTTTCAACATATATTTGGCCCCCTTTACCCTCAATCCCTATTCTCCCTTTCCTCGTAACCATCCAACTATTGTCTGTATTGATGAGTTTCAGTTTTACATCACACATATGAATGAAATCATTTGGTTTTTATCTTTTTCTGACTGACTTATTTTGTTTAATATTCTCAAGGTCCATCCATGTTGTTGCAAATGGCAGTATTTCATCTTTTCTTATGGCTGAGCAGTATTCCATTGTATACATGTACCACATCTGCTGTATCCAATCCTCTACCAAAGGACAGTTTGATTGTCTCCATGTCTTGGCCACATGAATCATGCTACAATGAACATAGAGGTGCATATATCTTTGTGATTAAATGTTTTTGAATTTTTTGGGTAGATACCCAGAAGAGGGATTGCTAGGTCATATGGTAACTCTATTAATTTTTTAAGGAACTGCCATACTGTTTTCTATTGTGGCTGTACCAGTTTACATTTCCACCAGTAGTGAATGAGGGTTCCTTTTTCTCTGCAATCTCTCCAACATTTGTTATTTCCTGTCTTGTTGATAATAGCCATTTTAATGAATTTTTCGGGTAGATACCCAGAAGAGGGATTGGTAGGTCATATGGTAACTCTATTAATTTTTTAAGGAACTGCCATACTGTTTTTTATTGTGGCTGTACCAGTTTACATTTCCACCAGTAGTGAATGAGGGTTCCTTTTTCTCTGCAATCTCTCCAACATTTGTTATTTCCTGTCTTGTTGATAATAGCCATTTTAACAGGTGTAAGATGGTATCTCATTGTAGTTTTGATTTTGTAAATTGTCACTTCACAAGGTGTTAAAGTTTGTTTTTATCACCCAGATTGTCTTCTTCAATAATTTTAAGCAATAGTATCAAAGGAGACAGCTTCATGGTTCAGTTATGGAATGATATAGAAACAATCTGAAGCTTTTCTAAATTCCTTTTGTTAAATCATGAAATTTCAGTGTTGGAAAGAGACTTGGAGGCTATTTAGTCTCAGGAAGTAAACACAGAACAAGAGACAATCTTTTTTAAGTAATAAAGTTAATATTGATCACTCACCCTCCCAAAACAATGAAACCAAAGGGCAATCCTTTTTTACTGTAAAAAGCCTTCTCTCAGAGGAGAAAAAATTGAGTTAATGGATATAGAACTAGACTTATTCTATCTTTTGTTAAAGCTACAAAAATGCTGTAAAAAGTAATTGTTTTATATTTTAGAGAGCCTTATAGTTTATGAAGTTCTTTCCACTAGTAATGATTATGTTTTACATATGTAGGAAAACTTACACTTTACAAAGCTTTTCAACTCACAAGATTTTATTGGATCTTCCCATGAATTCTGTGAAGTGAATAAGTCAGGCATTATTTCCATTTTAAAAGCATTTCATGTTGACATAATTTCAGTCTTAAAGTTGGCAATAATACAAAGAAGTTCCATATAACGACACTCAGATTCTTCAACTGCTAACATTTTACCACATTTCCTTTATATCTATCTGTTGGTCTAAAATATTTTTTTCTTAACTGTTTTCAAGTTATAGCCCTTTACTTCTAAAAACTTCAATGTATATATATATATTTTTTTTTCTTTTTTTCATTTTTTAAATATATTTTATTGATTTTTACAGAGAGGAAGGGAGAGGGATAGAGAGCTAGAAACATCGATGAGAGAGAAACAGCGATCAGCCACCTCCTGCACACCCGCTACTGGGGATGTGCCTGCAACCAAGGTACATGCCCTTGACCGGAATCGAACCTAGGACCCTTCAATCTGCAGGCCAACACTCTATCCACTGAGCCAAACCGGCTAGGGCTCAATGTATATTTTTAAGAACCAAGTATTTTTGTTTACACATAATTTTAAAAATCAGGACAATACTGTCAGCTAATTTACAGACATGTAAATGTAATTTACAGACATTTCATGTCTCTTTAATGTTCAATCTGAAACTACCTCAGGTTTTTGGTGTGTGTGTGTGTGTGTGTGTGTGTGTGTGTGTGTGTGTGTGTGTATTTTGTAGAGATAGGTATACATATATTTATACTCAGAAATAAAGTATACATCTTTTAATTTCAAAGTTACTATCATACTTAATTGGTAAGTACCAAAAATAATCTTACTGAAGGTAGAAACAAGATAAAGATGTCCTTTATCACCAATATTATTTATCATTCTTCTGAAGTTTTTGGCAATGTTATTAAAAATGGAAAGATATTTTTTAAAAGGGCTAGGGGATAAGCACAATCAATGACAAATGATTTGACTTATTTATCAGAAAAACCCAAGACAATTAAGTGAAACCTATACAAATACAGCTGGGAGCATAGGTAATACATAGAGCTCAATCGTTTTTATCTTTCCTTCACATAGGAAGATTAATTTTGCTGGATATAGAATTCTAAATTGAAGGCCTTTTTCTTTTTTATGCTTTAAATATTTCACTCCACTCTCTTCTGATTGCTTGGTTTCTGATGAAAAGTTCTGTAAAATTTTTACCCTTGTTTCTTTATAGGTAAGGTGGCTTCTTGTGTCTGGCTTCTTTTAAGATTTTCTTTTTGTCTTTGGTTTTCTGAAATATGAAATGACAGGCTTAGCTATGTTTTGTTTTGTATTTATCATCATTAGAACTTTCTGAATTTTATGGATCTGTAGTTTGGAGTCTGTCATTTATTTTTATAATGTTCTCTGGCATTATTACTTCAAATATTTCCTCTGCTTCGTTTACTCTTTTTTCTCCTTCTAGTATTCCAATTATACTTTTTGCAAAATTTCTTATAACTTTTGGATGTTCTCTTATGGTATTTTTTTAAATTCCCTTTTCTCCTTTGTGCATTTCAGTTCTGGAAGTTTCTTTGACCTATCTTCAAGCTCACGAATTCTTTCCTTGGCAATATCCAGTTTACTGATGAGCCCATTCTTCATTCTTCATTTCTGTTACAGTGTTTTTCTATCTCTAGTATTTCCTTTAGATTTCTTCTTAAAATTCCCATCTCCCCTCTCACATTATCCATCTGTTATTAAATGTAGTCTACTTTTATTCATTAAAGCATTTAGCAAATTAATTTTCAATGTTAATTTATAATTACTATCTTAAATTCCAGTCTGACAATCTCAAATTAGTGTTCTTCTCTGAATCTTGTTCTGATGCTTGCTTTGTCTCTTCAGACTGTGGTTATTTTGTTCTGTTTTGCTTTTTGTTGTTTGTTTTATAATTGCATGCCTTATCAATTTTTTTGTTTAAAGTCAAATGTATTATATTGGATAATAGAAACTTTAGTAATGGACTCTAGAGTAAGTATTTAGCTAATCTTGCTAGGATTTTGTCTGTATTTAATATTTGCTGTAGCTATAGGTGCCAGAGACTCAAATTTCTTTAGCATATTTTTTTTGTCTCCCCTGTTGACTTTGAGCTTCACTAAGTACTGCTCCTTAGAGAGTCTTTTCATTGCAGATCTTTCAGCTAAAATCCCCTTTTCTATACTGGAGCCTAGGTGGTGTGGTAGTAAAGTGTTTTGGGGAAAAGGAAGTGTTTTATAATCTTTTGACTAAATCTCAGGTTTGTGTGTGTGTTTTTTTTACTGTGGCTATATAGCTGAGTAGTGACCTTCAAAAGTATTTCTTATTTTTTCCCATCCTTAAAGAAGCCAGAAAGACAAGAAAAGACTAGAGAGGATTACAGTGGTAGAAATTGCACCTGTATCATGTGAGATAAGATGCTGGACGTCTTTCCCCTTGGAGAAGAGGCATTTGTTAAGGAAAATGCTGTATTTCACAAACATTATTCTTTCCCAACTCCTGTACAAGCCAGAAGTGGATCTTTTTGACTTTTCATCATGAGAACTGGGTGGAGTTCCTGAAGGTAAAATCTATGAAGGTGGGTGCCCTCTTAAGACTGATGTGTTTTTTTAAAAATATATTTTATTGATTTTTTACAGAGAGGAAGGGAGGGAGATAGAGAGTTAGAAACATCGATGAGAGAGAAACATCAATCAGCTGCCTCCTGCAAATCTCCTACTGGGGATGTGCCCACAACCAAGGTACATGCCCTTGACCGGAATCAAACCTGGGACCCTACAGTCCACAGGCCGACGCTCTATCCACTGAGCTAAACCAGGTAGGGCAAGACTGATGTTTCTAGAAGTTTCTCATTCACACTAATTCACATTGAGCCTCAAGCAATTTATCAAAATTACCAGCTAAGTTCACCTACCATTTTTTGGCTCCAGAGGCTTGCTCCACATAAACAGATCTTAGCTCTGAAACTCTGGATTTGTCTGTCCAGATTTCAGAGTGTTGGCTTGTCCTGAAAACTTAGGTTTTTGATGGGTTCATGAAATGTTGGTTGATTTTCAGTTTTTTAAGCTTTTTCTTTTAGGATAGGACTAATAATTTCCAAGCTCTTTGTTAGAACTGATTCTAAAAGTAACTCTCTTTATATAGACATATATACAAGCATTCCTTGTTTTACTGCACTTCAGGTATTGTGTTGTGTATAAATTGAAGGTTTGTGGCAACCCTGAATTAAGCAAGTCTATCAGCACCATTTTCCCAATAGCATTTGTTCACTTTATATCTCTGTGTCACATTTTGGTAATTCTTTCATTTCAAACTCTTTCATTGTTATTATATTTGTAATGGTTATCTGTGATCATTCATCATTGATGTTATTATTGTAAATTTTTTGGGGTGCCATGAATCACACCAATATAAGATGGCAAACTTAATCTGTAAATGCTGTGTGTGTTTTGATTTCTCCACCAACTGGGCCATTTTTCATCTCTCTTCCTCTCTTCAGGCCTCTCTATTCCCTGAGACACAATAATATTGTAATTAGTCCAGTTGATAACCTTACAATGCCTCTAACTGTTCAAGTGAAAGGAAGAGTTGTATTGTCTCTCACTTTAACCCAAAAGCTTGAAATGATTAAGCTTAGTGAGGAAGACATGTTGAAAACTAAAATAGGCTGAAATTTAGCCCTCTTTCATTAAAAAAAATTAGCCAAGTTGTGAATGTAAAGGAAAAGTTTTTGAAGGAAATTAAAAGTGCTACCACAGGGAACACAAGAATGATAAGCGGTGAATTGTGCTGCTATGAACATAGGGGTGCACATATCCTTTCTGATTGGTGTTTCTGGCTTCTTGGGATATATTCCTAGAAGTGGGATCACTGGGTTAAATGGGAGTTCCATTTTTAACTTTTTGAGGAAACTCCATACTGTCTTCCATAGTGGCTGCACCAGTCTGCATTCCCACCAGCAGTGCACGAGTGTTCCCTTTTCTCTGCGTCCTCTCCAGCACTTGTCATTTGTTGATTTGTTGATGATAGCCATTCTGACAAGTGTGAGATGATACCTACTTGTTGTTTTGATTTGCATCTTTCAGATGATTAGTGACTTTGAGCATGTTTTCATATGTCTCTTGGCTTTCTGAATGTCCTCTTTTGAAAAGTGTCTATTTAGGTCCTTTGCCCATTTTTTGATTGGATTGTTTATCTTCCT
>NW_005358092.1:3680333-3681257 GCF_000412655.1 Myotis brandtii
TTGGTATTTTAATGGGAAGTGTGTTGAATTTATAGATTGCTTTGGGTAATATGGACATTTTGATGATGTTGATTCTACCAATCCATGAACACGGTATGTTCTTCCATCTGTTTATGTCTTCCTCTATCTCTTTTTTCAGTGTTCTGTAGTTTTTCGCATATAAGTCTTTTACCTCCTTAGTTAAGTTTATTCCTAGGTATCTTAATTTTTTTGGTGTGATGGTAAATGGGATTGCTTTTTTAGTCTCCCATTCTGTAAGTTCACTATTGGTGTAAAGAAATGCCATAGATTTCTTGGCATTAATTTTGTATCCTGCTACATTGCCGAATTTGGAAACAGCCTAAGTGTCCATCAACAGATGAGTGGATTAAAAAACTGTGGTACAGAGAGGAAATTCAGCTGGGAGACAGTTTGCAGCCGGGAAAGGAAGTGGACTCCCGGAGAAAGGGGACTGTTGGAGACTGCTGGATTGGGTTCCCCTAACCGGGCAGCCTCCACTGCTGCTGAAATCTCTCCTGGAGCAGCTGGCTCAGCCGCAGAGACCGCGCCATCTTGAGTGGCTGTTATCAGAAGCATATACATCCAGGGACTAGCTACAAACCCGAGAACACCGGGTCTCAAGCAGCGCGAATACGTGGACTCAGAGGAGCCCTGCTTCTCCTCACGGAAAGGTCAGATTTTGCCTAGATAAAGTTGCGGTTTGTAATTCAGGTTGGAGAGAGGAACGCGCATGGGGGAAGTCTGTGCCCCACAAAGTCCGTGGCTGTTGGGGCCAGTGTGATCCACAAGTGTGGAAGGGGTCCTGCAGGGCTGCTGGCAGAAGGGAACTCGAAAAATAAGCCCATAGCTGGACTGGGTGCAAAAAGGCAGCCTTGGATTTTGCCAGTGTGCTGGCTGCTTAGTGCCAGGGGAGAGAGGACGTGC
>NW_005358092.1:3681341-3681859 GCF_000412655.1 Myotis brandtii
TTTTTTTTTCCTCCTTAAATCTTTGCATTTGATTATTAAACCCAATACATAGGATCGCCCAATTGGGGTCACTCATAGAGACTGCAGGGAAAGTTGTTTTTGTGGAACCTGGGAATCAGAGCAGGGAGTAACGATCAAGGAACCGGCTCTGGGGCAGTCGGCTCTCCCAAACCAGTATTAAGTGTGATAAGGAAAACAAAAACTAAATACTGGTTAGAGAGGACTTATAGTCTCAGAGGTCAATCCAGAAACACTGCCACCCAGAGGCTGAACCACAAACTGACTCTTCTGTAAACACAAATAAAGGCAGTCTGGGAAACAAATACGGCCTGCCTTAAAATCAGGACTGTGGTTTACAACATGGAAGAACAGTGTATCACAGGGAACTTCAACACTTTCCTGAATACCTGACAGGACTAAGGTGTGCCAAACAGAAGAGTAGAGGAAGTGAAGGACCTTCACTACTGCACATTTTTATTTATTTTTACCTTTTACTTAAGAAACTAATTTTTTTTCTT
>NW_005358092.1:3682828-3683694 GCF_000412655.1 Myotis brandtii
GTCAGAGAAAGAATTCAGAGAAATGGTCATAAGGTGGATGAAAAGAATGGAAGACAAATTCAACAATATGTGTAAGAACCAAGAGGAAATGAAGAAGAACCAAGAAGAAATGAAAAATGACATCACTGCTATAAAGAATTCAATAGAAAGCATCTACAGTAGACTAGAAGAAGCAGAGGACCAAATCACATGGGTCCAAGTGCACATGGGTCATTTTCAAGTGAGCTAGAAGACAAGGTAGGAAAAAATACCCAAGCAGAGCAGCTTCTAGAAAAATAAATTTAAAAGCAGGAGAAGAGCCTAAGAGAACTTTGGGACAACACGAAACGTATTGATGTTCTTTGTGAACGGTGACGCTGAGATGAGTTTGGCATGCAGGATTAAGTTTAGAGAAGCAGAGGGCTACCACTAGTCAGGCAAGTAACAAAGCCCCCAAAGCTCTCATGGCTTTTATTTGGGGAGTATAGCAAATAACAATGGAGTACAGCAAGTGACAATGATTAACAGGCATGCTTATGAGATCATCTAAGCTAAGTTATACATTACAATATTAATTTCCTATGTTATACAAAGACCCTTTCCACCTGCAGCAGTGTACCCTCCCTGGCTTTCTATGCCCTCATGGACTATTTATCACCTCAAGGAAATTCTGCCTCTGAACAATAAGTCTTGCGTGCAAGACTTTGTTCTGACGTGGCCTGCTTGCAGGCTCCCACCTTTTCTTGGCAGAACGTCCTCTTCTAGTTAACTTTTCATTCCACTTGTCCAGCTACAAAACGAAACAACATCCGCATAATAGGGGTGCCAGAATGAGAGGAAACTAAGCAAAGAATAGAAAACCTGTTTGAAAAAATAATGACAGAAAA
>NW_005358092.1:3684357-3685790 GCF_000412655.1 Myotis brandtii
CCATTTGCAACAGCATGGATGGAACTGGAGAGCATTATGCTAAGTGAAATAAGCCAGTCAGAGAAAGATAAATATCACATGATCTCACTCATTTGTGGAATATAATGAACAACATAATAAACTGATGAACCAAAATTGAGCTAGAGGAAAAAAATATTTTAGAATAGAAGTAATCCTGTTTTTGCAGGTTTTTAATATTTCCTACAACTTTTGTGATATTATACAATGTTAGTGCAGTTTTGGTAATATTATATTTAAAATCTTTTTTCTTGAAAGATTGTTTATTGAATGTAACATTATTATATTTAAAATAGTTTTTGTTGAAATATTAATATTTATTGCATGTAACATTATTATACAAAAAAAAAGAAGCTATCAGGTAATAATTGGGGGTGTGCCCTGTTTGCTATACCTGTCTGGGGGGTATCTATAAAGGGCTCTGATAACCATTTCTTAATAAGCATTGAAAGTATGTTTTTCTTTCCTTGCCATATCCGTAGTGTGCACAGATAGGTATTGAGAAGTTCCTCCCCGCCGCACTGCTGCATTCCAATCCGGGAATGGGTTTGTGCAGTCCTGCAGGAAGGCATGGAAAGAGTGGGCCCTAAGTGCATGCCCCGGGCGAGCTCATCGACCCGCCAGGGGGCAGCAGAGATCCGGGCGCCGTACAACCTGAGGGGGCGGTGGAGGGACTGAATGGAGCAATGAGACTAAGAATGTAGAGATCGACCAAAGGACTTGTATGCATGCATATAAGCATAACCAATGGACACAGACACTGGGGGGTAGGGGAGGCCAGGGGATTGTCAAGGGCGGGGAAATAAAAGGAGAAACATGTAATACTCTTTGTAATAATTTAAGCAATAAAAAAAAAAAAAAAATAAAAGAATGTAGAGATCGGCATCGCGCTTCCAGCTTGCTTTATGGCTTTTGGCAGATTGCTTTGCGGCTCTTCTCCCCTTCCTATTTGATTTACGGCTTCTCCTCCTGTTCTTCCTGGCTCCGCCCTGGCCTTGCTCTCGATTAGGACCTTCTTCCCAGAGTTCCCTTGCACATCCTTCCCATACTCCTCTGCGCGGCTCTATCTAAACTCCCTTCCCCCTTCATTTAGCCTAGACCGAGCTCCCTGCGTGCACCGCGCGCTGCTGAGGCGCGTAAGTGGGGAGGAGGACGCCCAGGGGGTGGTTCCGGCCAGGGCTGTGGAGCTGGGGCGGCTCGAGTCCGAGTAGAGCACAGGGATCGGGCTGGAGCGCGAACTGCGGGTCCCAGGCATCGTCACCCTGAGTCCGAGGCCTGTAGTAACGTGCTGTAGGGGTTCAGGATTGCGGTTTCTGAGAGTTTGGTTAGGAGGGACAGGGGTACCGGAAACTTGCACCAGCTCACGTGGCGCAGCCCCAGGACCCCGCCCCGGGAGGGTGGCAGCCTCCTGCTCG
>NW_005358092.1:3689957-3699926 GCF_000412655.1 Myotis brandtii
CGGCTTGCGGGCCGGGGGGAGGCTGCGGAAGCGTGTGTCAATGCCGGGCGGAGCGGAAAGGAGTGGCTGCAGTTTGGAAGGAATGACACTCGGTGTAGCCGCGTATTACGCCTTTAGACCTGTTCTTAAACAATTGAGATACAATCCATTTATGATTACATTTATCCTTTTAAAGAGAACAATTCAGTGGTTTTTAGTATATTCACAAGGTTGTAAAACCACCATTGTCAAATTCCAGAACATTTCAATCACCCTAAAAAGAAACCTGGAACTCATTAGTAGGCACTGCTCATTACCCCTACCCCAGCCTCACTAACCCTTTTGTCTCTGTGAATTTGCCAGTTCTAGATATTTCACAAAAGTGGAATCGTACAATATTTGTTCTTTGTGTCGAGTTTATCTCGGCATAATGTTTTCAAGGGCCATCCATATTGTAGCATGTGTCAGTACGTCACGTCTTTTCATGGCTGGATAATATGAATAATAATACTCAGGTGTAGGGATATACCACATTTTGTTTCTCCATTAGTTTTGGGACATTTGGGTCCCTACTCCTCCCCACTTGTAGGCTTCCTAGAGACCTAGACCTCTAAGGTCTATTCCCCCGCAGAACTCTCAGTCTGAGGTGCAAACATTTTAAAATCAAATTTAATTCTGGGATGGGTCAAGTATTTCAGGGATCTCAGTTTAAGGAAGTTAGTCTTTTTAAAGTCTTCTCGGTGAACAACATAAACTGATGAACAAAAATAGATCCAGAGACTAAGAAACACTGATCAGACCGTCCAGCCTCAGAAGACGGGGGAGGAGGGTTAGAGAGCAACCGCAGGACTTGTGTGCACGCAAGTTAGCATAACCAATGGACATGGACACGGGGCGGGGCAGGCTTGTCCTGGGGGCGGGAATGGCGGAAGGGGGCGGTCAGTCGGGGAAAAAGGAGATAATGTAATACTTTAAACAATAATAATTAAAAAGTCTTCTAGGTTCAGCACTGATTAGACCATTAATTTTAGTGGTAACTGGCAGAGAAATGTTTGTGTGCAGTTCTCATCGGAGATGCTGTTGTGTAATGTATGCCATGACTGGTCTTGTGTATGAACGAACTGGGTGTATTGGAGAGGAGTGTATGAGAAAGTAACCGAGATAGCTGTGGGAGAGCGATTTTACCTTAAGTGGTTCTCAACCTTCCTAATGCCACGACCCTTTAATACAGTTCCTCATGTTGTGACCCAACCATAAAATTATTTTCGTTGCTACTTAATAACTGTAATTTTGCTACTGTTATGAACCGTAATGTAAATATCTGATACGCAGGATGTATTTAGGCGACCCCTGTGAAAGGCTCGTTCGCCCCCCAAAGGGGTCGCGACCCACAGGTTGAGAACCGCTTAGTAAGCAAACCCACAGTCGATCTTTTATATGTCAAGTCTGTATTTACGAATTTATTTACTCGCTAAGCTTTGAAATCCCAAATCGATACTCATGGCACTTTTGCAGATGTGCAGAATTCCGAAAAATTTGAGTTGCCTAATGCGCATGTTCCCCAGTTGAGGTTAAACCAGGCGATGCTCTTTCAGTTCTCATACTGGAAATGAGAGTCCTTGTATACTTAAAGCATATTGTTGAAATGTGCTGTCTATTTGTTTAAGTGAAGGAAGGCTGTGATGGGCCTTACAAAGTTTCTTTTAGATAAACTGTTCAGCAGTAAATTCAATGTTAACAAATCAATAATATATATTAGATAAGCTGTCTTTAAACAGAAAGACATTTTATTTAGAGTAGTGGGGAGGTGACATTTTGAGATCTAGTTCCTTCTTAAAAAAATTTTTTTTCTACTCTTAAATTTTTTGTGTGTCACAGAAATTATAGCAGCATATACGTAAGTAAAAATAAAAGGGGAAAAAAACCCCTTGATATCCAATCCTGCTGTTCTTGGTCCTCACCCATCATTGAGTCCTGTCAATTCTGCTTCCTGTAATACATATCCAGAATCCATCCTTTTTCTACTACATACCTGTTATCCTTGAATCTTTATAATTTCCTTTCGGGACTGTTGTAACAGACTCCTAACTGAACTCTCCCTCAATTATTCACTGTTGGCGAAGAGCTTTCGGAGACATAAATGTCATCTTATTGTTTTCAGCTTAAAATTTCCATTGCTTCCTCATGGTTTACAAACTAAAGTTCTAAACTTTTAAAGATGGCTTCTATTACCCTTCATGATTATGTCCTCTCCTGTCTTTAATAAAGATGAAACGAGCCCTAGCTGGTTTGGTTCAGTGGCTAGAGAGTCGGCCTGTGGACTGAAGGGGCTCAGGTTGGATTCCAGTCAAGGGCACATGCCCAAGTTGTGGGCTCGATCCCCAGTAGGGGGTGTGCAGGAAGCAGCTGATCAATGATTCTCTCAAATCATTGATGTTCTGTCTATCTCTCCCTCTCCCTTCTTCTCTGAAATCAAATTTTTAAAAAATAAAAAGAAGTCAGACAAAAAAGGAAAATTTCCTTATATAATATGCTTTATTCCCTCATTATTTTGTGCCTCCCTCCACATGTAATTAGAAATGCTTTTAGATAATAAGGAAATGGATAAGAATAAAAATTTTTCCCAATCTTGTTTACCTTCTTAATATCTCTTAAATTAATCTGTTTTATATTCACAATCACTACCCTACTTCAAGTTCTTTCTCCTTACAACCACAAGTCTTTTTTTTGGTCATATGTTTTTATTTGGGAAAATACCTATCAGAAGAATTCTTGGGTTATGTGGCAGATGCATATTTAATTTCTAAAGGAATCAGGTTTATTTTAGAAATTATCATAAAACTATAAGTCTTCTAGAAAATATTAAAGACTATTTTCATGATGGGGGTGTGCAAAAGGTTTTCTTTGACAAGACTAGGACAGCAAAAACCACTTTTAAAAAGATAAATGGTATTACATTAAAATTGAAAAGGTCTCATCAAAGACAACTCTAAGAAAATGAATAGGCAAGCACTGACACCTTTCTGACAAAAGGCTGATATCTAAGGTACATAAAGAACCATTAGGTTCCAGGCCAGAGACTAAATGGTCTGTGGCCTGCTGCTTTACTCTCTGGATCTGTGGCTCCATCTTCAAGTTATTCTCCCTTTTTCTATGAACGGTAGCATGTGTTTACAGCTCAGTAATTTTATCATTGTATTTCCTGCCAACAGTGTATGAGAATTCTAATTGCTTTACATCCTTGCCAACTTTGGGTGTTGTCAGTCTTTATTTTTAACCATTCTGTTGGGTATAGTGAGGTATGTCATTATATGTATTGGTACCTTTATTGAAATTCAGATGACTATAAATGGTAGTTGATTTCTGGACTCTTCTGTTCCACTGATCAATCCTTATTGGTACCACACTGTTGTAATTAATGTAGAGTTATCATAAATCTTGAAGTCATGTAGTGCAGGTCAGCAAATTTGTTGTTTTTCAAGCTTGATTTGGATAATTTAGATCCTTTGCATTTTCCATATAAATATTAAAGTCATCAGTTTCTCCAAAAAAGACTGGTAGGCTTATGATTGGGATGGCATTGAATCTTTAGATCAATCTGAATAGAATTAACATCTAAACAGTATTGAGTCTTCAAACATATGAACACGAGTCCCGGTGCACGAAATTCGTGCAGGGGGGGGGTGGTGTGTCATCTCAGCCCAGCCTGCACCCTCTCCGTAGTCTGGGACCCTCGCTCCTTACTGCCCACTCCCTGCTCCTTACCGCTTCCACCACCACCTGCTTCCACCACCACCTCCGCTGCGCTTGCCAGCCCTGAGCATGGCTTCTGGCTGAGTGGTGCTCCCCCTGTGGGAGCGAACTGACGACCAGAGGGCAGCTCCTGTATTGAGCGTCTGCCCCCAGGTGGTCAGTGAGCATCATAGTGACCTGTCTTTCCGCTGTTCAGTCGATTTGCCTATTAGGGTTTTATTATGTAGAATGGTACATCTCCCTTTCTATTTAAGTCTTTTAAAATTTCTTTTAGACATGGCTGGCATGGCTGGCTCAGTGGTTGAGCGTCAACCTATGAACCAAGAGGTCATGGTTCGATTCCCGGTCAGGGCACATGCCTGAGTTGCAGGCTTCATCCCCAGTAGGGAGTATGTTGGAGGCAGTTGATCAATGATTCTCTCTCATCATTGATGTTTCTATCTCTCTCCCTCTCCCTTCCTCTCTGAAATCAATAAAAATATATTGAAATTTTTTCTTTTAGTACTGTTTTGTTTTCAGTGTAGCAGTCTTACACATCTTTAAAGTTACTCAAAAGTGTTTTTTTTAAAAACTTGTAAATGGAGCTATCATTTGTATTATTACTCTGTACGCAATGTGCCATTTTTCTCTGACTGCTTTCAAGATTTTCTCTTTATTTTTGGTTTTTAGCAGTTTGCCTATGATGTATTTAGGTGTGGTTTTCTTTGTATTTATCTTGCTTTGAAGTTTGCTGAGCTTCATAAATGCATACATTTATGCCTCTCACCCAACTTGGGAAATTTCAGGCCATTATTTTCTAAAATATTTTCCCCATTTTCTTAAACTCTTTTGGGACCTCAGTTGTATGCATGCTAGCCATTTTGGTATTATCCCATAGAACTCTGAAACTCTTTCATTATTTTCAGTCTTCAAGTTTCCTGACTCTTTTTTATCTCTAATTTTGCATTTTGTGAACAGGATTGACAGCTGGGATGATTTATGAGATTCCTGGTTCAAAGGTAGTTCCTATTGGTTTGTAAGTAATCTTGGCCTTTTTATTAGAAGGCTTTTGTGGGGGAGATGTCCTTTGACTTTAAATTTTTCTCTTGAATTACAGGATCCTATATTTCCCCTCTTTCTCCCTTCACAGAAGTTTCAAAGGGCATCTCGCCTTCCTTTCAACCTCTTCTCCCCAGAAACATTGACTTTCCAAGACTGCCTCATTGAATTCTAGACTACACTGGTCTACCAGAACACTTAGTCAGTATCTTTATACTTAAGTATGGGTTTTCTTTCTCCAGGACTGATTTTAGTTCCACTTGGGCTCTTCATCATCCTCTTCTCTCTTCTATGCATTTCCTTTCCCATCTGGGGCCCACCTTGCTCTCCCTAAAGACTTTGGATGAGACTTTGAGAAATATCTCCACCAGAAATTAATGTTTACTTTTTCTACCTCCAGGCTAGGTGAGCTTATAGTATTTTCAGTCTTCTAATTATGTTGGAAGATATGGGATATTTGTGGGTTTTTTGTTTGATTTTTAATTCAGGAGATATTTTTTCCTTTTCGTTAAAAGTATATATTTTTATTGATTTTTGTTTAGGGAGAGAGAAAGAGAAACATCAATGTGATTGGCTGCCTACCAGGTCCCCTACCAGGGATCAAGCATGTGCCCTGACCGGGAATTGAACCAGCATCTCTTGGTGCATGGGGCAGTGCCCAACCAACTGAGCCATGCCGATCAGGGCTCTTTTTTTTTTTTTTTAATATATTTTTATTGATTTCAGAGAGAAGAAGGGAGAGAGATATAGAAACATCAGTGATGAGAGAGAATCATTGATCGGCTGCCTCCTGCACACCCTCTACTGGTGATGGAGCTTGTAACCCGGTCATGTGCTCTGACCGGGAATCCAACCGTGATCTCCTGTTTCATGGGTTGATGCTCAACCACTGAGCCACACCAGCTGGACTACCTGTGGTTTTATTTGTTCTTGTAAGTCTGTGTAGTTTTTTGGAGGATGTATTGGGATATTTGAATTTATGTAGCTGTCATAACCTTGACTATTAGGAAGTCTTTCCTAACATTCTGTTTTTAAAAATTTGAAGCCTTCAAGAAAATTACACAATGAATACCTGCATACAATAGATTCATAAGTTTGTTACTTTGCTTTAACCTTTCTCCTTCTCTTCCCTCTTTTGCACACACATAGTCACATTTATTAGTTGAATGATTGGAAAGTTGTAGAAAACATGCCAATTTACTCTAATACTTTATCACGTATCTCCTACATAACCATGATATACTTATCACATTCACTAGGTTTAACAGTGATAAAAGGCCAGCATCTAATATGTAATCCATCATCAGACTTTCCCATTGTTTCAGTATTGTCCTTTATTGTTTTTTTTTCCTGATCTAAAATCCTATCAAGGATCACACAGTGCATTTTAGTTGTCATGTCTCTTTAGTTTTCTTTACTCTAGAAGACTTTAGTAGACTTTTTGTTTTACTTTGTTTTGTCTTTTTCACATTTTTGAAGAGTCCAGGCCTTGTAGATTTGAATTTGTCTGATTATTTACTTATGATCAAGTCATGAGTAGATTGGTAGATTACTACCAAAAGGATGTTGTGACGTTTTCAGTGCATCCTTCAGAAAGCACATGGTGCTATTATTGGTGACATTATGTTTAATTACTTGATTCAGGTGGTTATTTGCCAGATTTCTCCATTGTTAATCTATCTTTTGCCACCCACCTCCCTAGTCCCCACATTTTCCCTTCAAGTGCAAATAGTTTATTTGGGAGATGACCCCAGGGCATACTGGTAGAGGAGAGGAGACGTGAGGTGGGAAAGAAAAGTCATTAAACGAAAGTACTTGTCAAGCCAGTTACCACTGGTGGCAACCAAACCTGATTTCACTGGGGACCTCTGGAGCCAGCACGGAACTATGCTCAGTGTCATTTCATGGAATAGGGTCTTTACACACTAACTCCTGTCAGTCATTATTTGAAGTTGCTCCCAGGGGCATCAATTCTCTGGTGCTTCCAGCTTACCATTAACAGATGCAAAATGGGCCCTGGATGCCAAAGGAAGCCTTCAGGTAAAGAGATGCACATGTTGGCATTTGGAAGTTAGATGAGGGTGCACTACTGTGGTAGGAGCTGAAGGGATAATTGGCAGAGCGTTCATAGTGTCTGCTATACCTATGTACTCCAGAACCTGGAGCTTGAGGCAAAAGCTCATATGCCATTATGTTTTCAGGAAGTGCAATTTCAGAAAGCAGAAGTGAGGGAACGAGGGATTGAGAAGAGATGAAAGATTAAATCAGTTCAAGGGTACATCTCCAAGCTGGCCACCCCTTTGTAATAAGTGAAACTGGTTGCTTGATTTCCTAAAGCTATCTCCCAGGAGGATGGCTAAAGTACTGCATCCCAGGACAATCCACTCGAAGGAAGGAGAAGATGTGCCTCTCAGCTTCTGTATCTCACTGGTAAAAGCTTTGCCTCATGGTATATTTACTTCCCCAAATTTTCAGATTGTGCATGTGTGGGCCTCAAGAGGGTCCCACAGTTCTCACAACTCAAAGTCAAGAGGGAAACCAAGGGTGGTAGGTGAGAAGCATCCAGCATGAGCAAGAAGTAAGGGACCATTGGTTATCCCTGTGTGCAGTTGGTTTGAATCCACGCATACATGGTTTGCCTAATTAGCTGGGATGAAAAAAATTAATCGAGGACCTCAGACACGCAAAGCCGAGAAGACTTGAGATGCTGCTGCATAAAATATGCCTGATACATTTGGATTCTACTTTTGTTTAACAAATATACACATACATACACATAAAACACATACACAGACACAGTCACTTATAAAAAAGACAACAGCTATCTCTTGCTGGTGAGGGTCTAGCTAAATTTTACTTCCACCCATGTTTTTTGACATATGATTAAAGCTTATTGCCCTAGTCTAGTGGTTGGCAAACTGCGGCTTGCGAGCCCCATGTGGCTCTTTGGCCCCTTGAGTGTGGCTCTTCCACAAAATACCACGTGTGGGCGCGCACGTACAGTGCGATTGAAACTTCGTGGCCCATGCGCAGAAGTTGATTTTCGGCCTGGGCGAGTCTATTTTGAAGAAGTGGCGTTAGAAGAAGTGGGGTTATGTTCGCTGAGGTCGACCCCTCAGATTGAGGACGTTTTTAGCAAAGGCCTGCTTAGGAGTACCCTAATTAAGTTAATAACAATGTACCTACCTATATAGTTTAAGTTCAAAAAATTTGGTTCTCCATAGAAATTTCAATCATTGTACTGTTGATACTTGGCTCTGTTGACTAATGAGTTTGCCGACCACTGCCCTAGTCGGTTTGGCTCAGTGGATAGAGCGTTGGCCTGCCGACTGAAGGGTGCCAGGTTCAATTCTGGCCAAGGGTTCATACTTTGGTTGCAGGCTGGATTCCCGTCTCTGGTTGGGGTGGGTGTGGGAGGCAACTAATCAATGTGTCTCTCTCACATCAATGTTTCTTTCTCTCTGTCTCTCCCTTCCCTTCCACTCTAAAATAAAGTCAATGGAAAAATATCCTTGGGTGAGGATTAACATCAAGGATATATTTTAATTATTTTAAATCCTCACCTGAGGATATGTTTTTATTGATTTTTTTAGAGAGAGAAGGGAGAGGGAGAGAGAGAGAGACATTGATGTGAGAGAGAAATATTGATTAGTTGCCTACTATACTCACCTGACCAGGGATCGAACTGCAACCTGGTTATATGCCCTGACCAGAAATTGAACCCATAACCTTTTGGTGTACGGACAGTGCTCCAACCAACTGAGCCATCTGGCCAGGCCAAGATGTTTTAATTTTGTAATAGAACTAGAGGCCTGGTGCATGAATTTGTGCATGGGTGGGGTCCCGTGGGCCTGCCCCGGATCAGGGTGGGAGGGGCTGATCGGGGGCAGGGCTGGCCAGGAGGAAGGGCCAGGGATGGTCAAACTCCTGGTTAAGGGGACAATTTGCATATTAGCCTTTTATTATATAGGATAGTTGTAAACAGTTTAGAATGGAAGGCAGAGCAGTAAGCATTGTTTCAAAGCAGAAACTAGAAGAAAAAAGTGACTCCATGTTTTATGGGGAGAGATAAGGGTTGTTCTTCAACAAAAGGTTGAATATTTTATGATAGTGTTTAGAAAAGTAGAAACAAGCTCTTTTTTAAATGTGAGAAGTATAACTCTTGCCTTATAAAATTAGTTTCTAAAGAATTAAAAAATATATTTGGTCTGTTATCCTGCATTATGTATTTCACTCCTTCCCTCATCTACTCATTGAATTACTAACCAAACACTTTGTTCCTGACCCCCTACTATACATAAGGTACTGTGCTAGTCACTGGGGGTGTCAAAATGAATCAGAAGGAATCCCCCACCTTCTAGGATCTCATTTTGGAGTGGGGGAAAATGGCTGTGGCAGAGACAGTACTCATCAACTATTCAAATGCTTTCTTATGTTTCCCAGCCTCCATTGCAATTAAGTTGGGGCCATGTGACAAGTTCTGTTCACTTCTGCCCTAAGGCAGTTATGACCTGGTGTGACTCCTTCAACTCTACTGCTGCCACTATGACCTTAGAGGTCACATGTGCTACATGACACAGCTATAAGATGGGCAAGGCCACCAGACTGCCCTTGCACTGCCCGTATTCCCCCACTACCCACCCTCAGGCCCCCATTCACCATCAAGTGATTGGAGCCTGCCGGCGGGGAAAGGGACCAAGAGGTGGTCAGTGCACCTCATAGTGACTGGTCGAGCAGTTGTTCTGGTCATTCTGCCATTATGGTCACTGGGCTTTTATTATATAGGACTAGTAGCCCAGTGCACGAAATTTGTGCACATTAAAAGGGAATTAATTAAGAGATTCCGAGCAAGATGGCGGCATAGGTAAACACCGGAGACTGCTGCTGCAAACAACCACTTCAAAAATACAACTAAAAGACGGAACGGACATCACCCAGAACCACAGGAAGGCTGGCTGAGGAGAGACTCTTCAACTAGAAGGAAAGACAACAGCATACCGAGGCTCAGAGGAGGCGCAGTGTGGAAAATATAAAGGTGCGGAGGTGCGCGCGCAAATCGGGCTGGTGTCTGAGGGCGTGGTTGTCGTTTTCAATCAGGAGGGAGAAGACAACAGCCCGAGGCTCAGAGGAGGCGCAGTGTGGAAAATATAAAGGTGCGGAGGTGCGCGCGCAAATCGGGCTGGTATCTGAGGGCGGCGC
>NW_005358092.1:3701544-3702173 GCF_000412655.1 Myotis brandtii
TAAACAGTAACAAAAGGATATAACAACAACAGAGGCATGATATAAAAATGACAAAAACATGATATGAAAACAACAAAAACATGGTATGAAAACAACAAAAACATGATATAAAAACAACAGTGATGCAAACAATGACTGATAAAGTGATTAAATTATTCTAATATCTCCCTGTACATCACATTAAGAGTGAAAACACTTTCAGAGTGCTTGACTAATTTCCCTTGTGCTGAAGTATTTAGAAGTTTAACTGTAACGTCACATGGTCTTCAGACTCGAGAGAAAGCAACATATAACTGACCATGTGTGAAAACGGGTTCAGGTAGGAATATGCCTACTCTGTCTAGAGTTTGTCCTTGTGATTTTTTTATGTATGTATGTATGTATGTATTTATTTATTTATTTTTTAAAGCCTACAGCACCCGGTATTCCCAGGTGGTCTCCTATCCAAGTACTAACCAGGCCTGACCCTGCTTAGCTTCCGAGATCGGGCGCGTTCACTTGTGATTTATTAATAGTCATCACAAATGCTGGCATCATGGGAAACTGTCATCGAATCAATTTAAATGGGAGGCCAGTGTCAGATGGGGACAAATCAATTCTTGGAATCAGAACAACCTCTCCCTCTGCAG
>NW_005358092.1:3703080-3704866 GCF_000412655.1 Myotis brandtii
TGGGTAAAACAGTACCACCACGACCTCTAATATAATGTATTAAAACTTTATACAGATATGCAGGTGAATAGGATTCCTAGCTGGCAGGCCCCTGACAGCAAGCTGGCCACCTGTTGATTCCGTGAAGAATGGGGCTCCCTCCTCTCTCCTATCAGGGTCTGGGGTGCAGGTGAATGGGGTTCCTGGCTGGCAGACCACTGACAGAAAGCTCTCCAACAGCGGATTCTGTGAGGAATGGGGCTGCCTCCTCCCTACTGTCAGGGTCTGGTTTGAAGGCCAGTCACGTCCCCTGTTGGGCCAGACCCAGAGTTCTACCATGCTGTGGCCTCTGCCTCAGCAACCCAGGAATGACTGCTGCTGGGTGCTCCTGGCGCTCTGAGGGTGGGTTCTTCCCTCAGGCCTCTCGGAAAACAGCTCGGGGAGGGCGCAGCCCTTGGCAAGGCAACCCAGGACTCAGTACTTCCACGCTCCGCTCCGAGGGCGGGTTCCTGCCTGAAACCTTGCCCCGAGGGCGAGTTCCTGCCTGAAACCTCGCCCTCTGGGAAACAGCTGGGGGAGGGCACAGCCGTTTCCAAGAGGACCCCTGCAGGACTGACTTCCTTCTGGTTGGTAGAGCTTCAGGACGTGATGTTACACCCAGGGTTTTTATATAAGTAGATTGTTTATGGCTGCTTTCATGCTAAAATGCCAGTTGAGTAGTTGTGACAGAGACCAGATAGCCTGCAATACCTAAAATATTTACTGTTTGGCTCTTTACAGAAAAAGTTTGCTGATTATTGCTTTATACAATAGGTATTTACATTAAAAAATTTTTGTTTTTATTAAAATAATACATGCACATGTGTGAATATCCAATAGTACTAAAGCTTTATTTTGTAAAAGGAGATTCCTGCTCTACTCTTCTCCTTCCCATTACCACTCCTTAGACAGACATGTTACTTTCTTTTAACTATCTTCTGGCTTTTATAGTTACAGTCTAAATAATAGCCTTATTCCATTATTTCTTGATGTATCAATTTTAGATCCTAATTATTAAGTAACCTAGGTTAGCCCACTACCCTACTTTTTAGTGCTATACTATCAATAAATTTATCATTCTTAGCTGAAATGTAATGTTTTATGATCATTTAGTTTTCTGCATTTTCCTCAGAAAATTAACAGGAATTTAACAATAACTAACATTTATTTAGTACTTCATATGTGCCAGGTACTATTCTAATGCAGTTTCATGCAGTAAATAAAGATTAAATGAATATTTACCATTATTGTCTCTATCTTCTACACGAGAAAACAGTATTTAGAGAGGTTATGTGATTCCCCCCCCCCCCTTGGTCAAGCACCTAGTGGGTGATAGAGCCAGAAACTGACATTTAGAACTTGAGCTCTTAACATTATATTATAACTAGTGTCCCAGTGCATGGATATGTGCACAAAGAAAGGAAATTAATTAGAAGAAATATTTTAATATCGTTATTCACCCTTTCTCTAAAATAGAAGTGTCAACCAAATTCATGATCAATGACAGATCGAAACACATGCATGCGATTGGTGCCAGTGAGAGCTTTATATGTATCATGCATGTGCGAGTCAACTTAGCCTTTTAAAGATATAGAATAAACTTGCTTAATTAGACCTGCTTTCTGATTTAGCTAAACTTTTTCCAGCTCAGTGAAGCACCCCAACTCCTCTTTCAGGTAATTGTCAGCAACACAGCAGTAAATATCAACACGAAGCAGATTATTATTGTAGATCACACAGGGAGAACAAAGGGTAAAATATTTAACTG
>NW_005358092.1:3704953-3719059 GCF_000412655.1 Myotis brandtii
CCTATTTACTCCAGGACTTCTGTGAGGATCAAATGAGATGAGGCACATGAAAACACTTCACAAATATTTGGTTAAACTATAAAATGTTTGCACCTGGCTATAAAGCAAGTTGGGTTCCTGGGCTGAAGAAACTCCAAGGAGGCTAGTTGCTAGGAAGAGGAAGCTGGGCATTGCTACGTGACGTGATTGCCTGGCACCCACAGCAACTGTTTCTGGGCTGGGCTGTGGGCTACATTTTGCACCATGGGGTCTTGGCAGCGTTGGCTGAGATTTGGTGGGGTGTCTCTCTGGGGTGGTGGTGGGGCCTGTGTCCCACTTCGGGGAAGCCAAGTGTTGTTGTCGGTGCCAGGTCTGTGGTGCCATTTATTTTTAAATGGCCAGTGTGTGTTATGGCAGCTCCTGCATTGAGCATCTGCCCTCTGGTGGTCAGTGTACGTCATAGCTACCAGTCAGATGGACGGACACTTAGCCTTTTATATATATAGATGCCATGTTGAGAATCATACTTGTTGACGTTCATAGATTTGTAGTTTTATTAGCAAATGTGAAGATTTATAATACATAAATTTTCTGAGGCATCAACTTTGATTCTGATGTGAGACAGATGTAGGAGTAGTCAGATAAGTGGGCTAGCCAGTTGCAGGTGCTTTTCTGAGAGTAATTCTGTTTTCTAATGGATTATAAATTTGCATAGCCTCAGTCTAATGCACTGGTTCTCAAACTTGAACTTGCATCAAAATCATTAGGTAGGCTTGGTAAGCACTAATTCCTGGGCCTCATGTCTAGTTTCTGACTTAGTGGGTCTGGGGTGGACTTGAGATTTCACATTTCTTACAAGTTCCCGGTGAAGCTGATGCTGAAGGGACCAAACTGGGCTAATGCTCCAGGAGTCTGTGTGTTACCTTCTCTGTGTTACATGTTTCGTGTCTGTTGGTCTTCTCCCACTAGCTAGCTTGTTAGCTCTTGGCAAACAGTTGTTACTGTGTCTTATGCATTTTGCTGATCCTACAGAGGCCAGAGTCATATTGCACATGTAGTAGGTAGTAATAAGTTCATATCTCTCCCTTAGAGTGTTTTTATAATTTTGACTTTTCACCTATAAACATTATAATATGTAATTAGAATACATTCTCATTATAAAAATCACCTTTAGTAGCACTATCATCCTAGCAAAAATTTTAGCAGAAAGCAGAAGCAGCCCCTAAAGGACTTTCAGGGGATATGAGACCGTAGCTAAGCACCAAGGAATTTAATCCTTGACTGGGGCAGTATTTGGAAGTATTAAGTAAAGTGACTTGTAAAATCTTACATATGGATGTTTTATCTGATTTTTTAGTAGTGGCTCTTGCCTTTTGACTTCAGCATTTTTTGAGATCCTTTTTTAATCTTCTGTTTATATAGAGGTCAACCAGAATCCACATGTCTGGGACTGAGGAAGCAATTCTTGGAGGAGGTGACAGTCATCCCTCTTCTGCTGGTGGCAACTCTGTATTATGCTTTGGACAGGTAACGGTTTGGGTTTTTCACACTTGCAAAGAATGAGGTTAAGTGAAAAAGGTATGAGGAAGCAATTTGTAAAGCACCATCATGTACACATGTGTAAGCTGTTTATTGCTATTTTTCCTTTAGATACATTATTTGGGAGCCTTTTATGAATACAGGGCATTTTGAAACTTTAGCATCAAAGTACTAACAGTACTGGGGATTACATTTAGTTTTAAATTTTATTTGGTTTTTGGATAGATTACATATTCATGTGATACAACATTCAAAATGAAACAAAGATGATATGTGAACACTTTACTGTTTCCCTATCATTCTGCCCACCTTCACCCAGTTCTTTTTATGGAGGCAGCCAGAATTTCTGGTGTCATGCTATGTAGAGATACCCTGTGCATATGAAAGAGATTCTTGCTTTGTCCACCCAAATTCTGTCTTTCTCTTTACCAGAGATCTGCTTGTGAGTATTTATTTCATCTAAATGGGGCAAGGAGGAAACAACCAAGGAGATAAAAATCCAAAAAAGCCCTAACCGGTTTGGCTCAGTGGATAGAGCGTCAGCCTGCGGACTGAAAGGTCCCAGGTTCGATTCCGGTCAAGGGCATGTACCTTGGTTGCGGGCACATCCCCAGTGGGAGGTGTGCAGGAGGCAGCTGATTGATGTTTCTCTCTCATCAATGTTTCTAACTCTCTATCTCTCTCCCTTCCTCTCTGTAAAAAAAGTCAATAAAATATATTTTAAAAAGTCCAAACAAGTAGTAGTATATTTATCTGTGTAGGGTGGGAAATTGTTCAACTGAAGAAGAGATACACAACTTTGGAGAAGAAAATGGAATAATGACTCCCTGTCATGCTTTCTCTGCTCTCCTCCTTTGCCTGCATAAATGTTATATGCAGACTCAGAAGTGGGAATTTTTAGTTTCTCAATTCTGGCTTAAGAAAGTTTTGTAGGGATGGTAGTAACATATAAGGCAGTGGTTTTCAAAATGTGGTTCAGTGACCCCCTAGGGATCTCTCAGACCTTTTCAAAGTCCATAAAATCAAAATTATTTTCATAATATTATAAAATACTACTTGCTTTTTTCAGTCTCATTCTCTCATGAATGAACAGTGGAGTTTTCCAGAGACTGCGTAGTATGTAGTGGTATCATTGCTCTGATAGCTAGTGGAATGTGTGTCTTAAAAGTGTCTCAGTTTTAATTCCTAATATTAATAGATATAGCCCACATAAACAAAAGCTGTTAGGGTCCACAATACTTTTTAGGAGTGTGTAAGAGTTGGAGACTTGCTGATATAAAGAAAGCTGGAAATGTGACTTTAATTTTCCTTCTGGATTGTAGTACCAGTACACAGCAGAGGAGTACCAGGCCATCCAGAGTGCTCTGAGGCAGAGGCTGGGCCCAGAATACATAAGTAGCCGCATGGCTGGGGGAGGCCAGAAGGTAGGAGAGTTTATACCTGAATAGTGGGTACCCCTAGGGCTGACTTCTCAGATGATCTTGCCAACTCCCTCTTTGGGTCCTCATGGATTCAGAAGGTCTCTTGTTTACTGATATTGATGTTTCCTACTGTCTTTGGGAAGAGATGGCTTCTAGACTTCATTGTCATCAGAAGTGACCCAAGCGTTGTCTGAGACTTTTATACCTGGCATCATAGGATTTTTACGTAATCCTTTAAAAATGTGTCTCTTACCATTTGTTTCTCATTTTAAGTTTTGTGTATGTTTTGGGTCTTCTGTAATATATGTCAGCCTGAGATATGTGCTTTTTTGGAAACTGAGTTTTGGAAACCCCTAGGCAAGTGGATATCTTTACCCTTGAGTCTAATCCCTTCTAACTGGCTCCTTCAGGAAGGACCTTTGAAAATAAGTTCACTGAGAATTTTCCTGGAATGTTTAAGGGCAGTTTTCCCAAAAACCTGGTAAGGAATAAATGAAGTAAATTTTGTTCTACATATAAGAATGGTAAGAAATTTTAACAAGCTATTTTTTCTTTAATTTTTTCCTAGGTGTGTTACATCGAAGGTCACAGGGTAATTAATTTGGCCAATGAGATGTTTGGTTACAATGGCTGGGCACACTCTATCACACAGCAGAATGTGGGTGAGCAATGGTGACCTCTTCATTTCCCTGACTTGGCATTGTCTCATTTCTGATAAAAGTATTTTGTGGGTGAAGATGTTGGGTAGGTGTATTTGGTTGCCAGCTGGAAGAATATGGACGAAGCCCGGGGATCCATATCTTCTCCTGCTGGTTTTCTTTCCCACTCCTAGATTTTGTTGACTTTAACAACGGGAAGTTCTACGTGGGAGTCTGTGCGTTTGTGCGAGTCCAGTTGAAGGTGAGGGTGAGGAAATAGACCTGCTGCCTCCAAGGTTTGGGGAGGGTGGTGAGAGAGAATAGCAAGTAGGGAAGTCTCTGGGGTATGGCACAACTAAGCTGCCAAATGGGGCCCAGAGCTGGGTCTTAGTCAGGGTTTCTTAAGATGGTGGTATTCAAACATTTTTTCCCATGTGTCCCCTAAGAGAATTTTGAAAAACTCTGTTCTCTGCACATTTTTAAGTTGACACTTAAAAGTTTCACCATAAATACAAGTAGTTGCAAGAATATATTGTAAACTTTTACATTCTAAAATAAATCTGTTATATCTTTTTATAATGTACCAAATGATTCTAATTATCATAGAGTATTAAATACTACTATCCATTAAAAAGTACATGAGCAAGCTATTCTTTTACTTTTAAGCAAGCTATTCTTTAATCATAAGAAATTTTACATTGTTTCTTCTTGAACTCATTCCCATTCTATTTCTCTGCTGGCTTTTTTCCTAATATAATATATGTTTATCATAGAATTTTTTTTTTTTTTTTAAGAGAGAGAGAGGAAGGGAGAGGGGTAGAGATATAGGAACATTGATGAGAAAGAAACATTGATTGGCTGCCTCTTGCACATCCCTTACTGGAGATTGAGCCCACAACCCGGGAATTAAACCAGTGACCTCTTGGTTCATGGGTTAACACTTAACCACTGGGCCACACTGGCTGGGCTGAAACCTTTTTTTATTAATAACTTTACCATACTTCTCTGCCTTGTGTGTGTATGTGTGTGTGTATAAAATTAAATTTTTTTGGTAAATTTCCAGTGACTTGAAGGATCTAAATAATAAAAAATTTTTTCTGAATTGAGTTGTTGTTATAGGTAGTATTAACATACAATTGACCAATCAATTTTGTTTATGTGGAAAAGACTACATAACTCCATCCAAATTTTTATACTTAATAAAATTTTATGGAAAATGCATTTCTTGGATGGATAAAGCTGTTTTTTTTCTTTTTAGTTAGTTTATATATCCATTATTTAATGTTACTTATTCCTAGACAGAACATTCAGCCTTAATTCTATTCTGACTTTTTATTTTATAAGTAGTACTGAAAAGCCTTAGTCATATAAGTAAACTGGAAATGGAAAGAGTTTTGTTATAGTATCACTCATTACGTTGAATGCTTTCTGAGTTATATTTCAAAAAATCATACATTGCTATCATCAGATATTGTATTCAGTTCTCTGTATGCTAACAACTTGATCAGATCCATCTTCACTGGTGGTGAAGGCCAAGATGTGGATACCACATGACTTGTGAAAGGATTTGCTGTCCAATCAGTAGAGTCTGTTAAATACAATATTTAAAATTGTCCTTTTGTTAGGTGTCCAGAGGTTTTTATACCTTTAGGTAGTGCATCTTAGTGAGATTTTGGGTGGGTTGGATATGTAAAAGAGGAAGTGGGAAAGGAGAATTGTCTTAACCACAGTCACGTTTCCAAGCGGATCAGATTTAGGAAATAGTACTGGAAATTGAGTCTCTTAAACTCTCTGTGCCCATGTGCCCTTTCGCAGGGCCCTGGGTTATATGAGCCCAGTGTGAACGCTGCTGCTTGAGGAAAAGAAGAGCTGTAGAACCAGAGACACAGCTGCAGACTTTCATGTTAGACTTTGAACTCCTTTTCTACCTCCAGGATGGTTCATATCATGAAGATGTGGGCTATGGTGTTAGTGAGGGCCTCAAGTCAAAAGCCTTGTCTTTGGAGAAGGCAAGGAAGGAGGCAGTGACAGATGGGCTGAAGCGAGCACTGAGGTAAGCAAAAAGGGTTGGAAGTCTAACCACTTCATTTCAGTGCCTTTTTCAAAGCAGTTTTGTTTTTTTTGAAAAGGTAGTATATTCACACTAGAGGGTCAGTACACAAAATTCATGCACAGGTAGGGTACTTAGTGGCTTCTGGCTGCCAGCTGGGGCCTCCCTTCGTTTTGCGCCACCCTCTGGTGGTCAGCACACGTCATAGCGAGCAATCAAACTCCCGGTTGGTCAAACTCCCGAGGGGACACTTTGCATATTAGGCTTTTATATATATAGGTTGTCCAAAAATCAAAATACATAGGTCTCACTCCCTGTCTGCCCTGCTTTTCTATTCTTCCTTGTATTTTCCCAGTGCTATTTTATGCTTAAGTCTCTGCTTCTGAGAATAAGTAGTAGATTACTATGTTCTCTGTTTTGTACTTGATTTTGCACTTGCTTCTCCTCCACTCAGTAAGGTATTTGGGGACCTTTCCACATGGGTACATAGATAGTTTCCTCATTCTCTTTAACACAGCTAAACACCTCTTCATTGTGTATACATCACTTAGTTAGTTAATTAATTAATTAATTAAAATCTTCAAGGATATTTTTTTTTCTAGAGAGAGTGCAAGGGAGGAAGGAGGGGGAGAGGGAAGAGAGAGAGAGAGAGAAAGAGAGAGAGAGAGAGAGAGAAACATCGACTTGAGAGAGACACATTGATTAATTGCCTCCCACATGTGCCCCAACTGAGGTATGTGCCCTTGACAGGGAATCGAACCCTCAACCCTTCTGTCTGTGGGCTGATGCTCTAACCACTGAGCAACTGGCCAGGGCTCACTTAGTTAATTTAGTTATTAACCTTTTTGGGTCATAAATACCTTTGAAATTTAAAGTGAATTGGATCACCAGAAAAGTACATGTATAAACATTCACTAAAAATTTGCAATACCATAGCCTGTAAGGGAGTGTGTACTAGTATATCCTGAGTAAAGAACTTTAATGGAGGATTGAGCCCCTAAGGGGGTGTGTCCCATTATTGGGGAATTGGAGCAGTCCTGGAGGATAAAAGATCTCTGCTCTGGAATTTGCGCTCCATGCCAGGAGGTAGCTAATGGGGTTTTGTGAACGGTGTCTGAGTCTTCTTATTCATTGCCTCTCATTGAGGACAGGGATTTGTGACTGTTATGCCTCCTGCTGTATTCTCACAACCTAACACTGTGCAGGAACATGGCAGATGCTCAATAACCAGTTTTAAAGACATATTAGGATCTATTTTTTCAGCTGCCGTTGAGAAGCAGCTTGCACAGAGTTGTAACTCTGTTCTCTGATACTTACATGTAACAATTCTCACCCCTGTTTCCCTTTTTATTTCTTACCCTTAGAAGCTTTGGGAATGCACTTGGAAATTGTATTCTGGACAAAGACTATCTGAGGTCACTGAATAAACTTCCACGCCAGGTATGTTAGAAATGGATGAATGGAATGCATTGCAGTAAAGATATAACTAATTCCCTTGTGTCATGGGTTGAGTATGACACAGCTCTAGAGGGTCTGGAATGTGTATTTTGGACTCTGACTATCAGAGCTTATAAGAATCAGTCCCCTTATTTCACAGCTGAAGAAATTGAAGTCTAGAGAATGTCATTTCTGTCTTTTACATAGAGAACTGTGGTTGGCAATGGTCTGTGAAATCTTAAAAGGAGCACTTAACCCTCAGCTGCACCACTGTCATTTCTCAGAAGCACCCAGAGCCTCCCCTGTCCAGCCTTCTTGCTTTTTATTATTCTTGGTGTCAGGGTCAGATCTCCCTTGTTTCTGTCAATGCCTATCCCCTGATCTGAGCATTGGCCTTTGAAGAATTGGGTCTGGAGTGTCCCTGTGGCTGTTCCTCTGTGGCATTCTCTGAGGTCCCTGCAGTGCTGCCACCTGGGGCAGCATTCTCTTAGGGGTACTTTTTCTTGTGGAACCCCTAATAGAGGTGTGTGTCAATTGGCATCTGTCAAAACTCCATTTATTTTCTCTTTTAAAAATTCTTTTTATATATTATTATATATATACTCAGTTTGCTAATATTTTGCTATGTATTTTTGCATCTATATTTACAACAGATAATAGTCATAGTTTTTCTTTTCTTTTTTCCTTTATAGTAAAAAACATAAAATAAAATTTACAATTTTAACCATTTTTAAGTGTACAGTTCAGTAGTGAAACAGATCTCTAGAACTTTTTTATCTTGTATTACTGACACTCACTACCCATAAAACCCTTTTCCCTTTCTTCCAGTACCTGATAGCCACCATTCTACTCTCTGTTTCTATGAATTTGACTACTTTAGATGTCTCCTAAAGTGGTAACATACAGTTTTTGTTCATTTGTGACTGGTTTATTTCATTTAGCATGATGACCTCAAGGTTCCATCTATGTTGTAGCTTGTGTCAGAATTCCCTTCCTTTTTTTAAAATTTTTTTTTATTGCTTAAAGTATTACAAAGAGTATTACATATGTCTCCTTTTTTCCCCCCTTGACAATCCCCCAGTCTCCCCTACCCCCCAGTGTCTTATGTCCATTGGTTATGCTTATATGCATGCATACAAGTCCTTTGGTTGATCTCTTACCACCCCCCTCCAGCCCCCCAACACTCCCCGGCCTTCCGGCTGTAGTTTGACAGTCTGTTGGAGGCTGCTCTGCCTCTGTATCTATTTTTGTTCATCAGTTTATAATGGTCAGATCATGTGGTATTTTTCCTTCATTGACTGGCTTATTTCACTTAGCATAATGCTCTCCAGTTCCATCCATGCTGTTGCAAATGGTAAGAGTTCCTTCTTTTTTACAGCAGCATAGTATTCCATCGTGTAGATGTACCACAGTTTTCTAATCCATTCATCTACTGATGGGCACTTAGGCTGTTTCCAGATCTTAGCTATGGTGAATTGTGCTGCTATGAACATATGGGTGCATATATCCTTTCTGATTGGTGTTTTTGGTTTCTTGGGATATATTCCTAGAAGTGGGATCACAGGGTCAAATGGGAGTTCCATTTTTAGTTTTTTGAGGAAACTCCATACTGTCTTCCATAGTGGCTGCACCAGTCTGCATTCCCACCAGCAGTGCACAAGTGTTCCTTTTTCTCCACATCCTCTCCAGCACTTGTCGTTTGTTGATTTGTTGATGATAGCCATTCTGACAGGTGTGAGATGGTACCTCATTGTTGTTTTGATTTGCATCTCTCGGATGATTAGTGACTTTGAGCATGTTTTCATATGTTTCTTGGCTTTCTGAATGTCCTCTTTTGAAAAGTGTCTATTTAGGTCCTTTGCCCATTTTTTGATTGGATTGTTTATCTTCCTTTTGTTAAGTTGTATGAGTTCCCTATAAATGTTGGAGATTAAACCCTTATCAGTGATAACATTGGCAAATACGTTCTCCCATGCAGTGGCCTTTCTTGTTGTTTTGTTGATGGTTTCTTTTGCTGTGCAGAAGCTTTTTATTTTGATGTAGTCCCATTTGTTTATTTTCTCTTTAGTTTCCAATGCCCTAGGAGCTGTATTGGTGAGAAAGAATTTCCTTCCTTTTAAAGGCTGAATAATATTCCATTGTATGTTAGTATTATATTTTTGGGTTGCTGCTATTGCTTGGCTGTAGTCTATAATGCTGTTATGAATATGGATGTGCAATTACTACTTCGAGACTCTGCTTTCAATTAATTTGGATACATATCCAGAAGTGGGATTGCTGGTCCATTTGGTAGTTATATTTTTGATTAACTTCTATTCTGTTTTCTATGAAGGCTGCACCATTTTGCAGTTCAACCAACAGTGCACAAGAGTCCCAATTTCTCCACATCCTTGTCAACATGTGCTATTTCTTTTCTTTTTAAAATATATTTTATTGATTTTTTACAGAGAGGAAGGGAGAGGGATAGAGAGTTAGAAACATCAATGAGAGAGAAACTTCTCTCAGCTGCTTCCGGCACACCCCCTACTGGGGATGTGCCTGCAACCAAGGTACATGCCCTTGACTGGAATCGAACCTGGGACCCTTCAGTCTGCAGGCCAATGCTCTATCCACTGAGCCAAACTGGTCAGGGCTGCTATTTTTTTTTTCTCTCATTGTTTTTATAGTAGCCTTCCTAATGGGTGTGAGGTGATATCTTTTTAAAAAATTTAATCTAATTAAAAATACATTATTTTTTGGTTAATACTTACCCAAGGATATTTTTTCCATTGATTTGCAGAGAGAGTGGAAAGGAGGAGAGAGAGAGAGAGAGAGAGAGAGAGAGAGAGAGAGAGAGAGAGGGGCTGTGTCCCAGGGCTGGGGATCGAATCTACAATCTAGGTATGTACCCTTGACCATGATTGAACCCGTGACCCTTTGATGCGCAGACCAACTCTCCAACCACTGAACCATGCTGGTTAGGTGATATCTTATTGTGGTTTTGATTGCATTTCTCTGATTACTGATGTTGAACATCTTTTCATATGCTTATTGGCCATTTGTATATCATCTTTGGAGAAATGTCTATTCAAGTCCCTTTCCCATTTTTAAACTTGGCTATTTGATTTTGTTGTTGTTGTTGAGCTGTAGGAATTCTTTACATATTCTGAATATTAACCTCTTTTTAAATTAAAAAAAATTTTTTTTATATATTTTTATTGATTTCAGAGAGGAAGGGAGAGGGAGAGAGAGAGAGAAACATCAATGATGAGAGAGAATCATTGATTGGCTGCCTCCTGCACGCCCCCTGCTGGGGATCGAGCCCACAACCAGGCATGTGCCCTTGACTGGAATTGAACCTGGGACCCTTCAGTCCATAGACTGATGCTCTATCCACTGAGCCAAACCAGCTAGGGCTGAATATTAACCTCTTATCAAAGATATGATTGCAAGATTTTTTCTATTCCATAGGTTACCTTTTAAGTTTTCACGTTTGATGTAGTCCCTTTTGTATATATCTGCTTTTTTTGCCCACGTTTTTAGAGTAATATTCAAAATATCATTGCCAAATCCAATATCATGAAGTTTTCCTCTGTGTTTTCTTTTATGAGTTTTAGATCTTGGAGTCTTAAGTTTAAGTCTTAACTCTATTTTGAATTTATTTATTTTACTTTTTTTTAATCCTCATCTGAGGATATTTTTCCATTGATTTTTAGAGAGAGTGGAAGGGAGGGGGAGAGACAGAGAGAGAGAAACATCGATTGGTTGCCTCCTTCAAGTGCCCCGACCAGGGTGGGGATTGATCCTGCAACCCAGGCATGTGCCCTTCTTGACAATCAAACCTGGGACATTTCGGTCTGCAGGCCGATGCTCTATCCACTGAGCCAAACTGGCTAGGGCTATTTTGTTACTTTTATTAGCATTTATTTTATGCTAAATTCACTTCCTGGCCATAACTTTTTGTTTCTTCATTTTTTTCTGGGATATCTTATTATTTTTATTATTATTTTTCAACCTACCTCTTCTGGTTTAGGAACAATCTGCTCTTTTTCAGTAAGGATCATCTCAATGTGCCCACGAGCTCTGTAAGTTCTGCACTGCATCTTGGGAACTTTGTTCACCTGGAGGAGCTCAATGACCAGAGAGTCTATATCTAAACCCTTCAGTTCAGCCTTACTCTGCATTTTTTTGCGTGTGCAGCAAAAATTTAGCACTCTTTTTGGGCCACCAACCCTGTGTCCACCCCCACTCTTAGGCCTGAGCACTTATCAATTTCACCATTGTAATGACAGAATGGTACAGATTCCTCTGTAAAGTGGCATTCTTCAGATACTCAGTGGCTTTTCAGATATGCATACCCTTGATGGCCTGGGAAGTTTCATGAGTGTTCTTAAAGTAAACATGATGGCCGAAACCGGTTTGGCTCAGTGGATAGAGCGTCGGCCTGCGGACTGAAAGGTCCCAGGTTCGATTCTGGTCAAGGGCATGTACCTGGGTTGCGGGCACATCCCCAGTAGGAGATGTGCAGGAGGCAGCTGGTCGATGTTTCTCTCTCATCGATGTTTCTAACTCTATTTCTCTCCCTTCCTCTCTGTAAAAAATCAATAAAATATATTAAAAAAAAATAAAGTAAACATGATGATTTGAACCTCTTGATTTGCATGATTTTGAGAGGTTTTCTGGATAAAGTAAATAGCGAACCATTTTTAGAGGTCACCTCAGGTTGCTGACACGAAGAGGTAGAATTTATTTTTGTATGTGATGTGGATTTCCAGTTTACCCAGCCTCATTTGTTAAAGAGACTCTCCTTTCCTTATTGAGTGGTCTTGGCATGCTTGTTGAAGATCATTTGATCATATGTGCAAGGTTTTATTTCTGGGTTCTGTATTCTTTTCCATTGGTCTATATTTGTCTTTATGGCAGTACCATACCATTTTGATTACTGTAGATTTATAATATGTTTTGAAATAAAGTGGTGTGAGTCCTCCAACTTTGTTCTTTTTTTTTTTTTTTGCTAAGTTATTTTTGCTATTTGAGGTCCCTTAAGATTTCATCTGAATTTTAGGGTGAATTTTTTATTTATGCAAAAAATGCCATTGAAATTTTGATAGAGACTGTGTTCAATCTGTAGATCACTTTGGTAATGTGGACATTTTCTTTTTTTAACAAGGTTAAATTTTTGTTTTTTTTAGACAAAGTATTAAATTTAAAATTTTAGAATGGTATTTGCTTTACAGAAAAATTGCAAAGCCTAGTACAGAGTTTTGTATAGCACATACTCAGTTTTCCCTATTGTAAACATTTTATAGTCGTACAGTACACTTGTCACACTAATGACTTACTATTGATCTGATATTATTAACTAAAGTCCATACTATATGCAGATTTCCTTAGTTTTTTTCTGTTCCAGGAGACTACCCAGGAGACCACATTATACTTGTCATGTCTCCTCAGACTCCTCTTAGACTTGCCTTGATTAGATGAATTTGATAGTTTTGAGAAATGCTAGAAGTATTTTGTAGAAAGTCCCTCAATTGGGATTTGTCTGATATTTTTCTTATGATTAGACTGGGGTTGTGGGTTTTGGGGAGGAAGGCCATAGAGGTAAAGTGCCATTTTATCACATCAAGGATACATACTATCAACATGACTAATCATATTTGATGTTGACCTTGGTTACCTGGCTGAGTGAGTGTTTCATAGGTTTCTCCACTGTAAACCCACTGTTTTTCTCCCCTGTTCTAATTGTCACTCTGTGAGACTACACATAGTGGTGAGGAGTTAATCCCACCTTCTTGAAGGGGAATAGCCACACAAATTATACAAAATTCTTCTACACAGGAGATTTGTTTCTTCTCTCCCATTTTATTTATTTATTTATTTATTTTAGTATGGACACATGGGAATTTATTTTATACTTTGAGTTCTGATTCCATCCTGTGTTATTTTGGTACTCAGATTCATCGAGCTTTGGAGCTAATTCAGTTGGTTTGTTGAAATACTCCTGTTGTGTTTTTTTTCAACACTTCTGTACTTTTTGACACTAAAAGATGGTTCAGACTCATTTTATAAATTTCTTGCCCCAACTCTAGAGCCAGTCATTTTACAAGGAGCCTTAGTTTCTTTTATTGGAGAGTGGTATTTATTGATTTAATTTATTAAAACATTTTTTTTTATTTTTCAGTTATAGTTGACATTTAATATATTAGTTTCAGGTGTACAGCATAGTGGTTAAATATTTATATAATCTCCTGATAAGTCTAGTACCCTCCTGACAATATACATAGTTATTACAAATTTATTGACTATATTCCCTAAGCTGTATTTCACATCCCCATGACTATTTTGTAACTGCCAATTTGAACTTCTTAATCCCTTCATGTTTTTTATGAGCCTCCCACCCCTTTCCCCTCTGGCAACCATCAATTTGTTCTTTATATCTATGAGTTTGTTTCTGTTTTGTTCATTTATTTTGTTTTTTTAGATTACACATATAAGTGAAATCATGATATTTGTGATTCTCTGACTTATTTCACTTAACATAATACCCTCTAGGTCAGTGGTTCTCAACCTTCTGGCCCTTTAAATACAGTTCCTCATGTTGTGACCCAACCATAAAATTATTTTCGTTGCTACTTCATAACTGTAATGTTGCTACTGTTATGAATCGTAATGTAAATATGTGATATGCAGGATGGTCTTAGGCGACCCCTGTGAAAGGGTCATTCAACCGCCAAAGGGGTCGCGACCCACAGGTTGAGAACCACTGCTCTAGGTCCTCCTTTCTATCACAAATGGCAAGCTTTCGTTGTTTTTTAATTTTTTAAAATATTTTTTTATTGATTTTACAGAGAGAGAAAGGGAGAGGTAGAGAGAGAGATAAACATCTATCAGCTGCCTCCTATGTCCTGACTGGGAATCAAACCAGTGACCTGGGACTACACTTAAGCAACTGATTCTTTTTTTATGGCCCAAACCTATTTTATTATATACTAGAGGCCCGGTGCACAAAAATTTGTGCACTGGGGGGGGGGGGGGGGGGGGGGGGGGCCCCCGGCCCCCC
>NW_005358092.1:3719859-3760849 GCF_000412655.1 Myotis brandtii
TTGGGCGGGGCGGGTCCCACGGGATCAACAGGGTGGAGGAGGGAGCAGTTATGGCTGCTCTCAGTCCGTCCCCAGGGGCTCTGCCTCTCTGTCCCAGCAACGGCTGCAAACCTCAGAGGGACCGTAGCCAGACAGTCTTGCTTCTCCCGTTTGAGTCTGGGTCCCTAGAGACTCGCTGGAGCTCAGAGTCTGAGGCTCCCTCCGGATTGAAACAGACAACCGCGCCCTCAGCCACCAGCCCCTGCCGTGCGCACTCCGCACCTTAGTATTTTACTTCAGCACTGCGCCTCCTCTGATTCTCGGTTCCTCCTAGTTGTAGAACTTCCACTCAGCCAGCCTTCCTGTGGTTCTGGATGATGTCCGTTCCGTCTTTTAGTTGTATTTTTGAAGTGGTTGTTCGAGGCAGCAAACTCCGGCGTTAACCTATGCCGCCATCTTGGTTTTTCAAGAGAAGCATTTTAATGTGAGCCTAGCTCACATTAAATGTGTGTGTGTGTGTGTGGGGGGGGTCCCTCAGCCCGGCCTGCGCCCATTTGCAGTCCAGGACCCTTTGGAGGATGTCCACCTGTCGACTTAGGCCCACTCCCTGGGGGATCAGGCCTAACCTTGCAGTCAGACATTCTTCTGGCAGCCAGGGAGCCCTCGGGGGATGTCCGACTAAAGGCTTAGGCCCCCAAGGGAGCTGCGATGAGGAAGCTGGGGTGACAGAGGAGCCTCGCTGTCCCGCCCCGCCGCCCTGGGTTGGGTCGCACACGGGATGCCCGGATGGAGGCTGGGAGGGCTGGCCTATCGCTGCTGCACCGCCCGGCTGCCCCGGGTCACAGATAGCAGGCCCAGATGGCGGCAGGGCAGGTGGGATGGTGCTGTCCCACCCCACCGCCCCTGGTCGCAAATAGCAGGCCCAGATGGCAGCGGGGCAGGCGGGATGGCGCTGTCCCGCCCTGCCTGCAGTATGCAAATTAGCCAATGGGAGGGGTAGCGAAGGTATGGTCAATTACCCTGTTTGTCTATTATTAGATAGGATGTACCACATCTTCGTTATCCAACTGTCTATCAGTGGTCATTTAGGCACTCCATATCTTGGCTATATAAATAACTAGAGGCCTGGTGCATGAAATTCATACAGGGGCGGGTGTCCCTCAGCCCGGCCTGCCCCCTCTCACAGTCCGGGAGCCCTCAGGGGCGGGAGGCGACCCGGCAATCAGGGGAATGCCACCATCCCCCCTCTGCTGCTGCCACTGCCGGCAACACAAGCCTTGGTCGGCCCTGGTTACCTGAACCTTGAGTGGCCCTGGGCAGCTGGGCAGCTGCCATCTGAGGCTTGCCTGCACCTCGGGCTAGCCCTGGGGGCTGGGGGGCTGAAGGGACTGGGGGACTCCAGAGGCAGGCATGCCTGCCCCCCTGGCAGGACTGAGGGGACTGCGTGCTGCCATCTTGTGGCCGTGGGCACCGCCATCTTTGAGAGCGTGTCAGTCAATTAGCATATTCCCTCCTTATTAGCTATGGGTACCGTCATCTTTGAGGGCGTGGCAGTCAATTAGCACATTCCCTCCTTATTGGCTGTGGGCACTGCCATCTTTGAGGGTGGGGCAGTCAATTAGTATATCCCCTCATTGGCTGTGGGCGCCGCCATCTTTGCAATGGTGTGAGGGTCAAGTAGCATATTTCCTCTTTATTAGATAGGATGATGCAGTGCACATAGGGATACATTAATATATTTTTGAAGTAGTGTTTTTGGATTTCTTCTGGGTAAATATCTAGAAGTGAGATTTCTGGGTCATGTAGTTCTATTTTTAATTTTTTAAAAAGCTTCTATAAATTTTCCATATGAGTGCACCAATTTGCCATCCCACTAGAAGTGCACAAGGGTTCTCTTTTCTGTATATCATTGCCAGCACTTGTTTATTGATTTATTGATGTTACCCATTCTGATAGGTGTGAGGTAATGTTTCATTGTGGTTTTAATTTTCAGTTCTCTGATGATTGATGGTTGAACATCTTTTTGTATATATAGTCCCCATCTGTATTTCCTCTTTGGAAAATGTCTATTCAATTCCTCTGCCCATTTAAAAAAATGTTTTTATTGATTATAGAGAAAGAGGAGAGGAGAAACATCAATTTTGTTTGTCTTTTCAAAGAACCATCTCTTGGTTTCATTGATCTTTTTGTATTGTTTTCTTAGATTCTATTTCATTTATTTCCTCTCTGATCTTTATTATTTCCTTCCTTCTCAACTGGGGCTTTGTTCTTTTTCTAGTTCCTTTAGGTGTGAGGTTAGATTATTTATTTCAGATTTTTGTAGCTTCTTAAGGTAAGCTTGTATTGCTATAAATTTCCCTCTTAGAATTGCTTTGTGTTGTATTTTCATTTTCATTTGTCTTAGGTATCTTTTGATGACTGTCTTGGTCTCACTGCCAACCCATTCATTATTTAGTAGCATGTTATTTAGCCTCCAGGTGTTTGTATTTTTCACTTTTCTTCTTGTAATGACTTCTAGTTTCATACAATTGTGATAGAAGATGCTTGATATGATTTCAGTCCTCTTAGATTTATTGAAACCTGTTTTGTGGCCTAATAATATGGTCTATCCTGGAAAGTGTATCGTGTGCTTGAAAAGAATGTACATTCTGCTGCTTTGGGGTGAAATGTTCTAAAAATATCAATTAAATCTACCTGGTCTAATGTGTCATTTAAAGCCACTGTTTCCTTGTTGATTTTCTGTCTGGATGATCTATCTCAGTGGTTTTCAACCTTCTGGCCCTTTAAATACAGTTCCTCATGTTGTGACCCAACCATAAAATTATTTTCGTTGCTACTTCATAACGGTAATGTTGCTACTGTTATGAATCGTAATGTAAATATCTGATATGCAGAATGGTGTTAGGCGACCCCTGTGAAAGGGTCATTCGACCGCCAAAGGGGTCGCGACTCACAAGTTGAGAACCGCTGATCTATCTATTGATGTTACTGGGGTGTTAAATTCCCATGTTGTGACTGTTTTACTGTCATTCTCTCCCTTTATGTTTGTCAGTATTTGCTTTATATTTTAAGTACTCCAGTGTTGGGTGTGTAAATGTTTCCAAGGGTTATATTCTTCTGTTGGATTGATCCCTTTATCATTATATACTATTCTTTGTTTCTTGTTAGAGTCTTTGTTTTAAGTCTGTATTATTACTTTTTTTTTTTTTTTTTTTGTTTTCCTTTTGGGGATTTCATTTGCATGAAATACCTTTTTTCATTCCTGTACTTTAGGTCTGTGTGTCTTTCGATCTGAAGTGAGTCTCTTGTAGAAAGCATATGTAATGGTCTTGTATTCTTCTTCTTTTTTAAATTCTTACCCAAGGATATTTTTTAGAGAGAAAGTGGAAGGGAGGGGGAGAGACAGACAGAGAGAAACATTGATGTGAGAAAGATACATTGATTGGTTGCCTCTGCACTTACCCCAACTGGGCCAGGGATGAAGCCTGCAACCCTGGTATGCATCCTTGACCATAATCGAACCCAGGACCATTCAGTCCATGGACTGATGCTTTATCCACTGAGCCAAACCAGCTAGGGCCAGTAAGGACATCTTAACAATATTAAGTCTTCTAGCTCATGAACATGGATGTCTTTCCATTTATTTGTGTCTTTAATTTCTTTCAGCAGTGTTTTGTAGTTTTCAGTATAGAAGTGTTTCATCTTCTTGGTTAGGTTTATTCCTAAGTTATTTTAATCTTTTTGATGCTATTGTAAATGGAATTGTTTTCTTTTCGGATTGTCTATTACTAGTGTATTTAGAGATACAACTGATTTTTGTGTGTTGATTATGTTTCCTGCAACTTTGCTGAATTTAGTTCTAAGTTTGTTTAGTTTTTTGATGTGGAGTGTAGGGTTTTCTACATATAAGATTATGTCATATGCAAGCAGAGATAATTTTTCTTCTTCTTTTTCAATCTGGATTCCTTTTATTTCTTTTTGTTGACTAATTGCTCTGGAAGGGCTTCTATTCAATAATGTTGACTAGAAGTAGGAAGAGTGGGCATTGTTGCCTTCTTTCTGATCTTATGGGAAAAGTTTTTGATCTTTCAGCCTTGTGTATGATAATAGCTCTAGGCTTTTCATATATGACCATTATGTTGAAGTAGTTTCTTTCTATTCTTGGTATGTTGAATGTTTTTACCATTGAAAAGGTATTGAATATTGTCAAATGCTTTTTCTGCATTGAACATGTGGTTTTGTTCTTCCTTCTATTAATATGGTGTATTACATTGATTTGTGAATGTTGAACCATCCTTGCCTTCCAAGAATTAATCCCACTTGGTCCTGATGTATAATCCTTTTAATGTGTTGTTAGCCCTCGCCAGTGTGGCTCGGTTAGAGCATTGTCTTATACACCAAAAGGTGTTGGGTTGTATTCCTGGTCAGAGCACTTACCCAGGTTATGGGTTAGATTCCTGGTTGGGGTGCATACAGGAGGTAACTGATCTATGTTTCTCTCATTGATGCTTCTCTCTCTCTCTTTCTCTTTCTCTTCTTCTCTCTCTCTAAAAAAAAAAAGAGAAATGTGCTGTTGAATTCAGTGTGCTAGTATATTGTTGAAGATTTTTCCATCAATATTTATCAGGAATATTGGTCTATGGTTTTTCCTTATACAGTAGTCCCCTTTTTCCGTGGAGGATACATTCCAAGATCCCAAATAAATGCCTGAAACTATGGATGGTTCCAAACCCTATACATATTTTCTCTTATGCATACATACCTATGATAAAGTTAAATGTATAAATTAGGCATAGTAAGAGATTAACAATCCTATATAATAAGACCCTAATATGCAAATCGAGCGAAGGGTGGAATGACCTGTGGAATGACCAGTCGCTATGATGCGCACTGACCACCAGGGGGCAGATGCTCAACGCAGCAGCTGTCTCCTGGTGGTCAGTGAGCTCCCACAGGGGGAGCGCTGCTCAGTCAGAAGCCGGGCACACAGCTGGTGAGCTGAGCCCGGGGGAGGGGGCGTCGGGCCTAAGCTGGCAGGCAGATATCCCCCAATGGGTCCTGGACTGCGAGAGGGTGCAGGCTGGGCTGAAGAGACCCCCCCGCCCCAGTGCACTAATTTTGTGCACTGGGCCTCTAGTACCTAATAATTAAATATCTGATTATACTGTATTCACCTTCTTCTTGTGACAATATGAGATGATAAAATGCCTTATTAGTCCAAGTTGAGAAATTTTACCTTTTTACTTCATGGAAGCACTTTTCGGCTTCTCTTCGGCATATCCAAATTGCCAGCATCACTACTCTTCCACTTTGGGGCATTAAGTAAAAACCAGTGTTACTTGAATATAGTCACTGTGCTACCACAACAGTTGATCTGATAACTGAGTTGGCTACTAAGTGACTAATGGGTGAGTAGCCTATAATAGCTGGACAAAGAGATGATTCAGGTTCCAGTTGGGATGGAGTGGGACAATTTGAGATTTCATCATACTACTCAGAATGGTATGCAATTTAAAATGTATGAATTGTTTTTTCTGGAAGTTTTCATTCAAATTTTTTCTGCAATTGACTGTGGACAGCTGAAACTAGAAAGTGAAACTGCAGATGGGATGAATAGTGTAGTGTTTTTTGTTTGTTTTTTAATGTTGTTGCCTGGCTTTGATATCAGAGTAATGCTGCCCTCGCAGTGTGAGATTGGAAGTGTTCCTTCCTCTTCAGTTTTTTTGGGAGTTTGTGGAGGATTTGTGTTAATAATTCTTAAAATGTTTGGCAGAATTCTCCAGTGAAGCCATCTAATCCTGGGCTCTTTTTGTTGGTAGGTTTTTTACTAATGAATTCATCTCTTTACTAGTTTCTGGTCTATTCACATTTTCTATTTCTTCATGATTCAGTCTTGCTAGGTTGTGTGCTTCTAGGAATTTATCTCTTTCTTTTAGATTATCTAATTTGTTGCTGTACAATTGTCCATAGTATTCTCATATATGTTTTCATATTTCTACTAGAGGCCCGAGTGCACGAAATTTGTGCACAGAGCAGGGGGTTCCCTTAGCCCAGCCTGCACCCACTCCAATCGGGGACCCCTTAGGGGATGTCCGACTGCCGGAGATCGGGCCTAAATTGGCGGTCAGACACCCCTCTCACAATCTGGGACCGCTGGCTCCTAACCACTCACCTGTCTGATTGCCCCTAACCCCCCTGCCTGCCTGCCTGATTGCCCCTAACCTCTCTGCCTGCTTGTCTGATCACCCCTAACTGCCCTCCCTTGCCAGCCTGATCTTGCCCCCAACTGCCATCCCCTGCCAGCCTGATCTTGCCCCCAACAGCTCTCCCCTGCCAGCCTGATCTTGCCCCTAACTGCTCTCCCCTGCCGGCCTGATCACCCCTAACTGCCTCTGCCTGCCTGATCACCCCTAACTGCCCTCTCCTGCTGGCCTGATCTCGCCCCCAACTGCCCTCTGCCAGCCATTTTGGTTCTGATTGGTCATTTTCAATGCCAGTCAGCGTCTCTGGGCCTATCAATGGGGCCTCATCAGAAAGGCGGGGCTGATCAGCAGCCCCGGTGGAAGCCTGGAGAGAAATGGAGGCTCGGCTGTTGGCCAGGCTGGGAGAGAAAGAGAGGCAAGTTCTGATCAACGGCTGCCACAGAGGCTACGGATCAGACCCTGCCTCTCTTTCTGCAGTCCTCTCTCCGGGCCTGATCTGCAGCCCCCTAGGCAGTCAGTGCTGGGTTGGGGCACCTGCAGTGGTCCCAGTCAGTGCTGGGTCGCCACGGCAACCCAGCACTGACTTCTGGTCTGGTCAAGCCATCTGTCGTTATGACCCTGGCTCTTTATTATATAGATGGTTTCAGTTGTATTTTATTTCATTTCTGATTTTAATTAAATAATTTTTTCTTAGATAAACTAGCTAAGGGCTTTTCAATTTTGTTACTCTTTTCACAATAACTCTTAATTTTGTTGATTTTTTTTCTATTATCTTACTGTTCTCTACTTCATGTGTCTCTGCTCTAAGCTGTATTTATTTCCTTTCTTCTGCTAGCTTATAAACTTCCCTGTTAGCATTGCTTTTGCTGTATACCATAAGATTTGGTAAGTTGTGTTTTCATTTTCATTTTCTCAAGATAATTTCTAATTTCCCTTGTGACTTATTCTTTGATCAATTGTTCTTTTAAGAGTGTGCTATTTTATTTCCACATATTTGTGGATTTTCCATTTTCCTTCTGCTATTGATTTCTAGTTCATTTCATTGTGATCGGTAAAGATACTTTGTATCATTTCTGTCTTCTTCAATTTAAGACTTGTTTTATAGCCTAACATGTGGTTTATCCTGAAGAATGTTCTGTGTATACTTGGGAAATACAGGGTGTCCCCCCAAAAATGTATACACACCCTTTGAATAATTATAAAGGCAGTATTTATTAAAATATATTTTATTTTCAAAATTAAGCTATCAACTGTTAAAGTGTGTATACATTTTTTGGGGACACCCTGTACATATCTTATTGTTGGATGGAGTAGTCTATATATGTCTATTAGGTCCAATTTGCTCTTACAGCATTCAAATTCTCTATTGCCTTATTGATCTTATGTCTGATTGTTGTATCCATTATTGAAAGTTAGGGTATCAGAGTCTCCTGTTATTGTGTTGCTATGTATTTCTTTTTTACAATCTGTCAAAATTTGCTTTATAAATTTAGGAGCTCTGCTATCTAGTATATGAATACTTATAATTGTTATATCTTCTTAGTGAATTGATCCTTTTATCATTATATTATGTCCTTTGTCTCTTATAACAGTTTTTGACTTAAGTCTATTTATGTCTGATATTAGTATAGTCCCCCTGCTCCCTTTTGGTTTCCATTTACATGGATATCTTTTTATATCCTTTCTCCTTAGTCCTATTTGTGTTCTTAGATATAAAGTGAGTCTCTTGGAGATAGCATATAGTTGTATCTTGTTTTTTTGTATTTATCCATTCAGCCACTTTTTTTTTTAATTAGAGAAGTTAATCCATTTACATTTTAAGTTTTATTGATAGGGAAGGACTTATTGTCATTTGGTTAATTGTGTTCTGTATGTCTTGTTGCTTTTTTGTCCCTCCTTCCTTCTCTTATTATCTTCCTTTGTGTCTTGAATATTTTTGGTAGTGACATTAGATTTCCTCTTGTTTATATGTGTATATTCTACAGATATTTTCTTTGTGTTACTATTGTAATTATGTAAAAAATCTTAAAGTTATAGCATTTTATTTTATATATTTTATATCCACTAACATAGATTTATAGTTATAAAAGTTTTAATGGTTTTAAAATTATATTTTATATTCATTATATATTTTAATGTTTTTCCTATAAATTCTGTTCACCAAAATTAAAATAATACGGTTTTGCCCATGTATTTACCTTTACTGGAGAAATTTTATATTATATGCTTCATGTTGCTGTCTAGTAGTATCCTTTTGTTTCAATTTGAAGGAATCCAATTAGTATTTTTTTTTCTTTTTTTTGTGAATCCTCACTCGAGTATATTTTTCCATTGATTTTTAGAGAGTGTGGAAGGGAGAGACATTGAGAGAGTGAAAGGGAGAGACAAAGAGAGAGAGAGAAAAACATCAATGTGAGAGACACATCGATTGGTTGCCTCTAGCATGTTCCCCAACTGGGGCCAGGGATCGAGCCTGCAATCGAGGTACGTGCCCTTGACCATAATTGAACCCGTGACCCTTCAGTTGTTGGCTGACGCTCCAATCACTGAGCCAAACCAGCTGGGGTATTATTTTTAAGTAGAGGCCGGGTGCATGAAACTCATGCACGACAGTGGGGGGAGGGGGTCCCTCAGCCTGGCCTGCACCCTCTCCAATCCGGGACCCCTTGGGGGATGTCCGACTGCACTTTTAACAGATGACAGCTCCATTGTTGTTTCTTTCTTTTCATACTTAAAACCATTGGAATTAGTAGGTATTCAAAGTGTGTATACATTTTGGGGGGACACCCTGTATATCTCTAGTCAGCGGTGAAAGGAACCAATGGCGGGTTTGGAACCCCCAGACAGGGAACCTCGCATCTCCCCACTCCACTTTCCACCTTCGTGGGCAGTGGGAGAATCAATGTTTTCTCTCATTAACTCGGAAAAGCACGTCATGTCACCCGCTGCCCGGCAGGAGCGCGCTAGGCCCCGAGCGAGTGAGACTTAGTCAGGGCGGCCTTCACTCATGGGTGCCGGCACCCCCAGTGCACATTCCTCCTCTGCAGTCACCCCGACTCTCCTACTGTTTCACTGAGAGGATGGGCCTCCTTGCCTCCTCTGGGTTCCCGACTTCAAATGCTGACCAAAGGCACCTCAGCGAGGGCCGCCCCATGCCCACCAGGTGTGTCTGTCCACACCTGCTCCCGCCTCAGCACATGCATTAGCCCCATGGAGGCGATCTCGTCGCCGCACTGGCCTCCACGGGAACGGGGTGTCACCACTCCGCCCTCTCACTGTCATATCACAGGCGCCCATCCTGAGCACGCAGACACGCTCCAAAGGACGTGAGCACGCTGGAGGGGACGTGCGAGGGGACGTGCGCATGGAGGGGATGTGCACACATCGTGTGGGGGATGTAGGCACTCCAGGGTTGACGGAAGTGCGGTGGAGGGGCGGGGGGAACATGCGCGCGCCGCAGTTCGGGACTGTTGCGGGTGCACGTGGGTGACAGCGCGCTGTGGGACATTCACACGCAAGGGAAGGGGGGAGGGGAGAGGATGCGTGCACTGGAGGCCTGCTCCTGCGCAGATCTGCAAACCCGCGTGGCTTGGCCAGGAGGACATCCATCTGGCCCGCCATGGTGGCTGTCCTTTCCATCCGCACCTTCTGGGCCAGGAGGCTGCACCGCAGTCAGCCAGCAGCGAGGGTGAGGGTGAGAGCGAAGGCGGCTGGCTGAGAGTGCTTCACAGACAACCAGCACACCATCAGTCGCAGGGGCTGCCGCCACCGCAGCCGCCTCGTCACGGGGCCCTGTGCTACCTCTGTCACTGGGGTCCTTCCAGGCCCTTGGCACACAGGGAGCCGGGCTGACCACCACAATGCCTGGCACGCTCCGAGGGCGGGATCTTCCCACAGGCCTTGCAGGAAACAGCTCAGGGAGGGCGCCTCAGGGTCGGTGGGACTGACGGAAGTCGGGGTGTGGCATGGAGGTAGTGCCTGTGCTTCTCTTAACTTCACAATGTGTTTTATACCACAGCATGTGGCGGTGGCTGTGAGCGGTGCAGGCGGAGCCTGCAGGCCAACCTGAAGCAGCGCCTGCGTGCCATCAGGAGCACTCACAGCCACTGCCATGTGGGGAGTACAGGCCTCCCTCCGCGGGGTCCACCTCTTCCGCCCACCTAAGCCTGCTGCGCCCGCAGCCTGCTGTTCCATAGTCCATCTGGTCGTTTTGGTCATGAGGGCCCCGGGCTTTTTATATATTAGGATTTTTTGAGGAACCTCCATACTCTTTTTCTATTAGCTGAACCAATTTACTTTCCCACTAATGGTGTACAAGAACAAGGGTTTCCCTTTGTCCACATCCTTATGAACAGTTGTTATCTCTTGTCTTTTTGATAATAGCCATTTTAAAACATTTTGTTTTTAAAACAGATTTTTTTATTGGTTTCAGAGAAAGGAAGGGAGAGAGAGAGATAGAAACATCAATGATGAGAAAGAATCATTGATTGGCTGTCTCCTGCATACCCCCTACTGGGGATCGAGCCCACAATCCAGGCATGTGCCCTGACAGGGAATCGAACCATCACCTGATTCATAGGTAGATGCACAACCACTGAGCCACACTGGTTGGGCTTGATAATACCATTTTTAACAGTGTGAGGTGATGATATCTCATTGTGGTTTTGTATTTTCCTGATGATTAGTCATGTTGAGCACCTTCTTATGTACCTATTGGCCACCTGTTTGTCTTCTTTGGAAGAATATCTGCTCATATCGTCTGTCATTTTTTTCATCATATTGTTTGTTCTTTTGCTTTGCATTATATGAGTTCTTTATGATTTTTTGGATATTAACCCCTTGTCAGGTATATCATTTGCAAACATTTTCTCCCATTTGGTAGGTTGTGTTTTCATTTTGTTGATGATTTCCTTTGCTGTGCAGAAGCTTTTTAGTTTTATATAGTACTCCTTGTTTTTTTTTTAAAATATATTTTATTGATTTTTTACAGAGAGGAAGGGAGAGAGATAGAGAGTTAGAAACATCGATGAGAGAGAAACATCGATCAGCTGCCTCCTGCACATCTCCCACTGGGGATGTGCCCGCAACCCAGGTACATGCCCCTGACCGGAATCGAACCTGGGACCCTTGAGTCCGTAGGCCGATGCTCTATCCACTGAGCCAAACCGGTTTCGGCTAGTACTACTTGTTTATTTTTTCTCTTTTTGTAAATTACCTTTACTTTTGTTGTCAAATTTAAATAGTCATTACCAAGACTAATGGTAAACAGTTTATTGCCTATTTTTTTTTCTAGGAATGTTATGGTTTCAGGTCTTATATTCAAGTCTGTATTTTATTTTGAGTTAATTTTTGTGTATGCTGTTACTACTGGTCCAGTTTTATTCTGTTACATGTTGCTGTCCAGTTTTCCTAACACCATAAATAATTTCTCTGCCCCATTCTTTCTCTTCTTCTGAGACTCTTTAAATATATTGTGTGATAGTGTCCTATCAGTCCCTTATCTCTCCTCACTTCTCTTAATTTCTTTCTTCTTTTTGCTTCTCTGCTTAGATTATTTAAAATGACCTGTCTTCAGATTGAGATTAGGGTAATGCTGGCTTCATAGAAAGAGCTTGAAGTGTGCCTTCCTCTTGATTTTTTTGAAATCGTCTGAGGAGGATAGGTTTTAGTTCTTCTTTGAATGTTTGGTAATACTCCTCTCTGAAACCGTCAGAACCAAGGCTTTTGTTTGCTGGAAATTTTTTTGATCACTGCTTCAATTTCATCTGTAGTTATCAGCCTATTTAGGTTTTTTGATTCTTGCTGATTGAGTTTTGGAAGATTGTATTTTTCTAGGAATATGTCTATTTCGTCTAGATTGTCTAGTTTGTTGGAGTAGAGTTGTTTGTAGTATTTTTTTTACAATCCATAGTATTTTCTGTGGGGTCAGTTGTTACTTTAGCTATTTCATTTCTGATTTTGTTTATTTGGGTCTTCTCTGTTTCTTGGTGAGCCTGGTGAGAGGTTCATCAATCTTGTTTATATTTTCAAAGAACAAGCTCTTGATTTTATTGATCTTTTGTATTGCCTTTTGGTCTCTATGTCATTTATTTCTGCTCTGATCTTTATTATTTCCTTCCTTCTGCTTACTCTGGGCTTTTTTTGTTGCTCTTTTTCTAATTCTTGAAGTTGTAGGATTAGATAATTTATTACCATTTTTTCTTGTTTTTTTGAGGTAGGCCTGTAGAGCTATGAACTTCCCTCTCAGGACTGCTTTCACTGTGCCCCATAGATTTTGCATTGGTGTGTTTTCATTGTCATTTGTTTCCAGGATGCTTTTTATTTCTCTTTGATCTCTTTGGTAACCCAATCATTGTCTAATAGCATGCAGTTTAGCCTCCAAGTGTTTGATTTTTTTTTTTTTACTGTTTTTGTAGTTGATTTCTAATTTTATGCCATTGTGATCTGAGAAGATGCTTGATATGATTTCTATCTTCTTGAATTTGAAGAGACTTAGCCTATGTCCTAATATGTGGTCTATTTTTGAAAATGTCCCATGTGCACTTGAGAAGAATGTATATTCCATTGCTTTCAGGTGAAATGTTCTAAAGATGTTAATTAGTTCCATCTGATTTAGGGAGTCATTTAGGATTGCTGTTTCTTTGTTGATTTTTTTCAAGACTATTTATCCAGTGACGTCAATGGGATATTATAGTCCCCTACTATGACTGTATTGCTGTCGATCTCTCCCTTGATGTCTTCTAGAAGTGTTTTTATGTATTTGGGTGCTCATGTATAGGGTGCATATATGTTTACCAGAGTTATATCCTCTTGTTGTATTGATCCCTTTAGTTTTATGAAGTGGCCTATCTCTTGTTATGCCCTTCACTTTGAGGTCTATTTTGTCAGATATAAATATTGCTACCCAAGCTTTTTTTTTTCATTTTTATTTGCCTGAATTTTTTCCCCATCCCTGCACTTTCAGTTTGTGTGTCGTTTGTTCTGAGGTGGGTTTCTTGTAGACAGTATATATATGGATCATGTTTTCTTATCCATTCAGCTACCCTATGTCTTTTGATTGGAGCTTTTAATCCATTTATGTTTAAAATTATTATTGACTAGATGCCCAGTGCATGAAATTCATGCACGGGGGAGGAGGGGCTCCCCAGCCTGGCCTGTGCCCTCTCACAGTGTGGGAGAGGACCCACCTCCGTACCGCATGGAGCCGCGGGACCCCCGGCCTCACCGTGTGGAGCCATGGGACCCACCTCCGCACTGTGCACGCAGTGTCAAGCTCTCGCCCACCCGTGTACGCACGCAGCCCTGCCCACCCGTGCACGCTGGTGCACACGCAACCTCCTGGTGATTGCTTGTTAGTGTGAGGGCATCATGGTGTGTGGGTGTCTCAACCACATAGGCTTTCATTAATAGGATAGGTTTATTGCCATTTTTATTCTTTATGCCTGTGTTCCTTCTTCCTTTTCTCTTTCTTCTTTTTACAAAAGTCCCTTTAACATTTCTTGCATTGCTGGCTTGGTGATAATAAACTCCTTCAGCCTTTTTTGTCTACGAAGCTCCTGATTTCACCTTCAAGTTTGATTGATAGCCTTGCTGGATAGAGTATTCTTGGATTCAATCCCTTGCTTTGCATCACTTTGTATACTCTTTTTTATTCCTTTCTGGCCTGATGTGTTTCTGATGAGAAATCATTTGATAGTCTAATGGGAGATCCCTTGTAGGTAACTTTCTGTCTGTCTCTTACAGCCCTTAAGATTCTTTCTTTGTCATTAATGTTTGCTATTGTAATTACATGTCTTGGTGTGGGCCTTTTTGGGTTCATCTTGTTTGGGACTCCGCTTGTGTGAATTTTTTCCCCCCCAAGTCAGTGGAATTTTCTGTCATTATTTCTTCAAATAGGCTTTCTATTTCTTGCTCAACTTCGTCTCCTTCATTTCATGTTGTCCCAAAGCTCCCTCAGGCTCTCCTCCTGCTTTTTAATTTTTTTTCCAATTGCTGTTCAGATTGGGTGTGTTTTCCACCCTGTCTTCTAACTCACTGATTTGATCCTGCGCTTCTTCTAGTCTACTGTTGAAACGTTCCATTGTGTTTTTTATTGCAGCTATATCATTTTCCATTTCCTCTTGATTCTTACATAAGTTGATTTTCTCTTCCAACCAGTTTAGGAACCTCTTGACCCTGCCTCTGAATTCTTTCTCTGACCTATTGCTTGCCTCCATTTCATTTAGTTAAGTGGTTCTCAACCTTCCTAATGCCGCTACCCTTTAATACAGTTCCTCATGTTTTGGTGACCCCCAACCATAAAATTATTTTTGTTGCTACTTCATAACTGTAATTTTGCTACTGTTATGAATCGTAATGTAAATATCTGATATGCAGGATGTATTTTCATTGTTACAAATTGAACATAATTAAAGTATAGTGATTAATCGCAAAAACAATATGTAATTATATATGTGTTTTCCGATGGTCTTAGGCGACCCCTGTGAAAGGGTCGTTTGACCCCCCAAAGGGGTCGCGACCCACAGGTTGAGAACCTCTGACTTAGTTCCTTTTCTGACAATTTCTCTTTTTCTTTCCTTGGGGCATTGTTTCTTTGTTTCCCTGTTTTTGCTGTCTGTTTCTGGTCCTGGGCACCCTGCTTGGGGTTTGAGAGGTTGAAGACCCTATCAGGCCAATGGTCTGGAAATTGTCAGCCCAGAGGCTGGGTCTGCCTTGAGTCACACCCCTTTATTGTCTGTGCTCTGAGTTGCATCCCTTTCTCCCATGGATCTGGTCCCTCAGTTATCCACTTCAGATGCTCGGGGTGGCGGGAGCGCGTGCACAGTTCCTCTGGTGTGCAACTCCCTGTAAGGACCCAGTGCTCTCTGACATGCAATTCACTTTGCAGCCCCGGCACCTGTGGCAGGGTGGCACCCTAGATACCTCTGTCAGCACACTTGCCGCACAGTCCTGTGGCCCCTGGCTGGGCACACTGGATTGCTCTGGTTTGCTCCAGCAGTGCTCTCCTGTGGCTCGGAGTGGGGCATGTGCTGGGTTTCTTTGGATCATACATTCCTCACTTTCCTGTGGCCCAGAGTGAGGCATGCACTGGGGTGCTCTAGTTAGCCCCTCCCCAGTGTGGAGTGAGGGTGGTTTGCTCTGGGTCATACAGTCCTCGCTTTCCTGTGGCCCGGAGTGAGGCACGTGCTGGGTTGCTCCAGGTAGCTCCAGCAGGACTGTCCCGGGGGCCGGGGTGGAGCGGGCACAGGTTGCTTTGAGTTGCACAGTCAGAGCTCTCCTGTAGCCCTGAGTGAGGTGCATGCTTGGTTGCTCTGGGTCGCATAGTTCTCGCTTTCCTGTGGCCCGGAGTGAGGTGTGTGCTGTGTTGCTCTGGGTAGCCCCAGGGTGGAGCAGGCGCGGGTTGCTTTGGGTTGCACAGTCAGAGCTCTCCTGTGGCCCGGAGTGGGGAAAGCACTGGGTTCCTCCGGGTCGCCCTGGCAGCAGGTCCTGGGGCTTGGGTTGGAGCGGGCACTGGATGGCTCTAGATCAGACTGGCAGCATGGTTCTGGGGCCCAGCGTAGGGGTGGGGTCCAGGGTTCTCCCTGGCTTGTACTCACTGCAGGGTCTTGGAGCCAGATCCTGGGATACTGGGTCCCGGTGGGCTGGTGAGGAGGCCTGGTGCCGGAGGTCACTCCGGTGAGTGCTCACTGCAGAGTTCTGGGAGCCTGCCAGGAGGCACTGTGCCACTCACTGATGGGGTATGTGAGTGGTTCCACTTGGATTATGGCTGGAAAGTTGCATTCTCTAGGTGTCCTCTGCCCTTCCTTGTTGAAAATGGTCTCCTCAACTGTCTCTAATTTGTTAATTCCGGTGGATGTTCTCTGATTTCGTTGCTTTTCTGGCTTGGCTGCAGGAGGAGGTGTGTGACACTTCTGCCTATTCAGCTGCCATTTTTCTTCTCTTGTCTATCTGGTTTTAACTATTCTATGTGCCATGTAAATTGAATGATATGTACTTGTCCTTTTGTGACTGGCTATTTTACTTAGCATAATGTCTTCAACCCATGTTGTAGCATAAGGTCATTTCTTTTTAACCTACTCATTTACTTTCTCATGTAGATAAGAAATTTCAGTGTAATTTTCATTTTCAGGTTATCTTTATCAACTCAATCCCTCATTTTCAATTATTGTTTCAGTGTCCATATTATGAATTGGGAGAGAAGTTCTTCCAAAGTGAACGGTCTGAGTTTCTGTAGTGCTCATGTCTAGGAAGTAAAACAGTTTGCCCTGTGCTGTGAAATACACAGTTTGTTTCTCTCATTCGGTCAGATCTAGAAACCTCAACTGGGCGATTCCCTAGTTTTGGTTTTTCAAGCTTTTTCTTCCTGTTATTTGAAGGACACGTAATGGTGCCATGACATACCCAAGGCTTTTTCCGGGATGAATGTTGTGTTTGCAGGGGATAGTTCTGGCAGAAAGGGCAGAGAAGGTATAGGCTTCCACAAAGACTGTGTGATCTTTTCCATTAAAAAAAAAAAAGGGGGAGAGATAAAATGTAGACAGCACCAGACAGATTCAGTTGCCAAGGAAAGATTCAAATTAGATTTTACAGACCATTTGCCCTAAATCAAACCTAAAATAAGATTCCTTTTTATCAAAATCATTAATACTGACCAGTATAAAGTAGAAAATGAAATTGTTTACTCCTCATGTAATTAAAAGTATTACTTGAAGTGTTAGATCTTTTGTCTGAGTTTCTCAGGACCTAGAAGTCATGATGGATAGAGGATTGTCATGCTGTTTTCTAGGAATCTAGATCTTTAAGGCAGGGAAAGAAAGGAAGGGGAAGAGCAGTTGGAGGAAGTTATCTACCCTTTTTCTTCCTTCATTAGTTGCCTCTAGAAGTGGATTTAACTAAAGCAAAGAGACAAGATTTTGAACCATTTGTGGAACAAGCAAGATACAGCAGCTGCCGACAGAACATGACTCTGGGACCCACAAAACCACAGGAAGCAACCTCTCCTTGCAGACCAAGCCACTCAGATGATCCCCACATTATGATGCAGGGGGATAAGGACAGCAGATCCAGGTACAGGACCTAAGTTCCTACCTTTCTCTTCTGCCTTCTCATGCAGACTAAGTTATCTCCATTTTTATCTTCAGAGCCAGCAAGTTGGTTTGTTTGCCCCTCAGAATTGTATATTGTTTGTTCAGGTAACTCAGGAACTCACTCCCACCTTGTTGCTCCCTATGCAGAAGCCTGGCGTCCTCTGCTGCGGAGAGTGATGCCACTTTGCAGCGGAAGCTCCGGCAAAAACAGCTGCAGCAGCAGTTCCGGGAGCAAATGGAGAAACAGCAGCGAGTTCAGCTATCTGCTCCATCCATTGAAAAGAAGAATCCAGGTTTGTGAGAAGGCTGGGAGCAGAGGCCCCAGGGAGGTGTCCTCAGTGCCCCAGGGAGGTGTCCTCAGTACCCCAGGGAAGGCTTGTGGTCTGAGGACTCCGATCCTCTGCCAGCACAGTATGGTTAGTCCAAACCAGAGCTCCAGTTACACACAGGATAGATGAGACAAAAAAATTAAGAGTGAAATCCTGTGTATTTTCCCCATTTCTAAAGACACTAATCTTTCGGGGGTGGGAGGGAGATGGGGAATGGACCTTGACAAAATCCGAAACTTGAACTAGAAGTTTCTCGGTACAGAGGGTTTTTTTGCTCGTTACTTTGACTGCCTCTGCATTACAAAGCCTTTCTGAGCTGACTGAATATAAGGAAGATTTGCATTTGAAGGTAATGGGGGCTTCTGGTAATTATTTATCTGTGACCTTGTTTATTTCAGAGTTCAGATTCAGTGGGAGTAGTATATAGAAGTTATTTTTGGAGTCTTTCCCAGAGAGTAGAAACAGAAGGGCTAATCCCAGATCAATGGGATTTTTGCTTAGCTTCTCCCTAAGAATTATGAAGTTTATAGAGGACTTGCTTTCATTAATATTCCCCTCAGCGCTGAGGCTGAAATTAATCTAGAGGGGGAAAAAACATCAACTTACGGTGCTTGGATGTTCTTAATAAGAATTATTCTAGATCTTTAGCTTCCAAACCATTGTAGAGTCCCTGAGGGCGAGGGGTGGAGGAGAGTCCTCCAGGCCTTTCCCCCACCCCTATTCAGAGTCATTGATTATATTGGTTTCTCTATATTGAATCTCTACTTAAGAATATCTTGGAACAAAGTTATAGCTTTAAAAAGTAAAAACTAGGCCAGATGTCTTCTAATAACCCTTCTATTTATGTCCCTAAAGGAGAAATAAACTGTTTCTCCCTCCCCAATTGGGTAAGGGAAAGGCTGTTTTGAACCTCATATAGATCTACAGGGGGACTGGGACTCAGGGTGTTGAATTCTGCTATTGGCTGTGCTATGAACCAGTGTAACTCTAGGCTGCTTTGCACTTCTGAGGCTGCTCCCTCACACTTGAGTTCTGCGGTCTCTCCTGTGTAGCAGAGCCACCGGTGCCGCCTTTGAACCACAGCACTCCCAAAGCTGATGGTGCAGAACCAATCACCGAGAAAGACTTCCCTGCAGGTCAGTATATGCTAGAGGGATGCTAAGTATTAATCAGGAAATACCTACGAATTGCTTGTAAGTTACTGTACTGGATACCTTGGGTAGTTAGAAATGCATTTTAAAAAAGGCATAAAAGCCCTGGCCGGTTTGGCTTAGTGGTTGGAGCATCGGTCCTCTGACTGAAAGGTCGTGGGTTCGCTTCCTGGTCAATGGCACATACCACAGTTGCAGGTTCCCCAGCTCTGGTAGAGGCACATATGGGAGGCAACCAATCAATGTACCTCTCTCACATAGATGTTTCTCTCTCTCTCCTTTCCACTCTCTCTGGAAATCAATGGGGAAAATATCCTCAGGTGAGGATTAAAAAAAAAAAAAGAGGTATAAAAATCCCTTCTGCTTTATAGCCCCATGAAGTTTTAGGAGAAAGAGGACCCAGAGTGGATTGATAGCAGTTCTGACGGTAGCACAGATTTAGCTCCCTTACTGTCCTAACAGAAGTTTCAATGTACTTTTAGGAGTTGGGGAGAGAGAATCTATAAACTATCATTGGGCACTCATGATATGTGATTTCTTATGACCTGCTTTTCCAGTACTTTATGTGAGAACACTCCCTTCTTTGTTGATGCTACATTTTCCTGTGATCTCTGTCTTTGCAGACAGTTTTGAAATATGGGATATGGTTCCAGAGGCAGGGGACAGTGCTGTCAAGCCCTTGTCTATACCAGAATCACACCAGACTGCCGCCACACCAGTCCTGAAGAACCAGATGGTGACCCGGAGCAGGACCCCACAAAGCCTTTGCCACCAGAATCCACAAGCAAAATCGCACCTCCAAACTCCCAACGTTAACCAACACATAATAGGTAGCAAAGTGTTTTAGGAACAGATATTGGAGAACCTGGGTTTAGTTCTATGAATTTTAAAGGTGGAATAGCATTCCATTTAAAAAAGTTGGGTAGAATCATGACAGAGGAATAGCAGAAAATAGAAGATAATTGGTTTGAGAGCCAGAACTTGTGCTGTGCAATCCTAGTGGGAAGCTTAGGTATGACTGCATTAGGAGCTTTTCCTATGAAAAGTGGGCCCGTCAGATTACTTACAATCTGGTTTAGAGTTAACAGAGGGATGTCTTCATAACAGTTTTCATTCTTAGGTTTTCAGTTTATTAGGATCATTAACTAATTCAGAAATTACTAGCTGTGAGTTCATTTTAAAATCATGGCAGCTATATTTTAACAGCTTTCTCTTGCATAGGAAACTGTGATTCCTACAGGAAGAACCAGGAGTTGAAGAAAAGGAAATTGGATCCATCTTAACAGAGGCTCAGGTCACCTCACCAGACTGTCACAGAGGGACTTTAGAAAACTGCTTTTTGGCCATGAAATTGTTCATTATATTCCTAGGGAATGAGCTTTATTTCCAAGGATTTACTTGGCTTCCTTCTGAACTTTTCCAGAGGATATGACTACTGGAGCCTACTGCAGATAAAGCTGAGCAGCTGGAAAACAAGTACTTTAAAAAGCTTGTTGCGACTCGGCGGCGGTCCCTGAGCCGATCGGACTTCTCTCGTTCGTGCACCTTGCTCGGCGTCCTCTGCAGCCATGTCTTACAAACCCGATATGGCTGAGATTGAGAAATTCGATAAGTCGAAATTGAAGAAGACAGAAACACAAGAGAAAAATCCACTCCCTTCAAAAGAAATGAACAGGAGAAGCAAGCAGGCAAATCGTAATGAGGCACGTGCCGCCAATATGCACTGTACATTCCACAAGCATTGCCTTCTTATTTTACTTCTTTTAGCTGTTTAACTTTGTAAGATGCAAAGAGGTGGGATCAGTTTAAGTGACTGTGCTGCCCCTTTTCACATCAGAATTACTGCCGCTCCCATCTGCCTGGCTGGCTGGTGGGGAAGGGGGACAACTTGCATTTTGGTGAAGGAACGAGCTGGGTGGGATGAAGGTGAAATCTAGAGTTAAACCAAGCTGGTCCAAGGGGTCCTGCGGGCTGTAAAATGCAGTTTAATCAGAGTGCCATTTTTTTTTGTTCAAATGATTTTAATTATTGGAATGCACAATTTTTTAAATATGCAAATAAAAAGTTTTAAAACCTAGAAAGAAAGAAAAAGAAAAAAGAAAAGCTTGTTGCACATTGAGTAGGCTTTGGGTAGATTAAATACCTTTTCTTGGGCTCTTGATGCTCATTATTTATTCCTATTATATTAATAAATACAGAAATTTTAGGCATCACCAGTGGCTGAAAGTAACATAAGCCATACTACCAAGCACCAACTTTTAACAACGACCTACATTACTGGGTGTCTGCCTTTCACTTTAGGGCACCAAGTTCCAATGTTGCCCACACAAGGACTGTACGTCACGCTTGGAACAAAGTGTGGAGTGGTGTTTGACTCCTGTGCATCAGAGTCCAGGCTGATCTTCATCCATGTTAACCTCTCATTTAATTAGGGGGACAATGATGTAAAGCCAAAGAAAAGGAATTTCAAGAACACAAAATAAATCCATTATTTGGTAACAAAATAGAAAACGTAAGTTGCTGTATATAGTTCCCCATTCAGATGTGTGATAAACCCATCTTAACAATAAATTGTTTTTCCATCATGCTTTCTAGATGTTTCATAATTCTTTCCCTCAAATAATGAGTTTGCAAGTCTACTTTTTAAGGTGCATTTTTGGGCTGTACCTTTTAATCTAATCTTGAAGCAGTGGCTTTTATTTTTTTGAATAACATTAATTTGTGGGAAGCTGGGAACCTGAGGCAAGGAACTCTTAAAGAACAGAAGGCAGTAATCCATTTCTATTTCTTGGGAAGATGAAGAGGCAGTGGCTTACCCTAATTTCTCTTTTTTTTAATCCTTACCTGAGGATAATTTTCCATTGATTTTTAACGAGAGTGGAAGAGAGAGGGAAAGAAGAGAAATATTGATGTGAGAGAAACACATCAATTGGTTGCCTCCTGCACAAGCCCTGACCAGGGCCCAGGCCAGAAAAAAAGCCTGCAACTGAGGTATGTGCCTTTGAGCGGAATCAAACCCGGGACCCTTCAGTCCACAGGCCAATACTCTATCCACTGAGCAAAACCGGCTAGGGCTGATTTCTCTTTTATCTCACCTATTGTGCAGATTTGGTTATATAGCCATCTTTTGATTTTGATATTCTTATCATCTTCAGAATATCATCTTTGTCTGCAGCATAACCATAGTTCAGGTCAGAACTGCCACTAAAGTTAGGAATCCATTTATAAATTGCACACAAAACAGCTAATGAAATCATGAAAAATGAATTGGTTGGGAATGAAACCCCACAACTCATCAAAAGCAAGTTTGGTTTATTTGAATGGTTTCATTAAATAAGTCTACAAAGGTTACAAACTGAAGCACAAAGCGCAATCTTACAAGAAGCGCAACACCCAGAGTTAGTGCAAAATGTACAATTAACGGCTGCGGAGAAACCCAAGGTTTGAATTGTTTATTCATTTTTTTTAAACAGTATACATTGTTAAATAATGTAAGGAAAACATTTATAATTCAGAAAGATTTTTTAATGTGGAAAAAGATACTCAAAGTGTACTATTAACACAAAAATAATTTAAACATTTCAGTAGCTAGTTCATTCCTCTAGGCTTCAGTTATTTCATCCACAGGAAGGAAAAAAAAAAAATCAACAGTAAATAAAACCAGTTCTTTCTTTTTTGTGAATGAAGAGATCCCAAAATTATTGAACCAAAATAACAAACAATGTGCTGCATTTGGCTTGCTTGTTTCTCTAGTAAAAAGTATTGTTTCATTTGTCTTAGGTGGTCCATTTCTCGTTAATTTGGCCACCTTCTTTGTTCTATTCCTTACTCTTACCATCTCCCCAAGAATTATAAGCAGAGAATAAGTAAACAATTTTGAAGGAGGACTTGGAACCTCTGCCCTTTTCATTTCTACCTTCCTAAAACCTTCAGCTTTCATTTGCATCATTGGGGCCTAGGCTAATGTAAAGAAACAGGGCCCACGAAGGGACAACAGGATAGGAGAGCCAAATAGGCTCTTCCTATTGTGGTGATTCCTGGGATGTGCCGTTGAGGTGGGTAAGAGGTTGGAAATATGTCAATTTCCCAACTCAAGAGTCAAGACAAGAAGCACCCAAAAAATTAAGAGTCCTAACTTTTTCCCCATCTTCAGAGATAATAGAGACCCCTAGTTAGCCAATTAGGAGAGTATTTCCTGAAAGCTCTGAAAATAATAGAACTGCCCATTATAACTAGGCATAGCACTAAATAACACTGGTTGGTTGCAGTTATTACTTAAGGAGAATATTTGTTAAAATGAAATGTGAGAATATCAGTTGCAATTGCAGAAATAAAGGTGGCACAACAGATTATGATCCTGCAACCATTTGGACATAGAAGAACAGGAAGAATATGATTCTTTCCTATAATGCTTACTTCAGATGTGGTTCCACTTTCCACAAAAATACAATACCCCAAGCTGAGAAATGCCTGGTACATTTGCAACAAGAGGAAAGCAATCCAAACAGTTTTTTTTAGAGCAACTTTCTCCATCTGTGACACTTTTCACTATCACGTTTTCCAACTTCAAAACTAACCCCCTCTCGCTTCCCATGTTCAGCCATTTCTTCTAGGTCTGTTCAAGCCCAGCTCAATGAGTAAGGCTATGGCCAGGCATCACATTACTTCAAACAAGTTTGTTCTCCCATACCTTAGTCTTTTTCTTTCACTTGTCCCACGCCTCCTTTAATCTTTTAAATTGCCCAATTTTATTACAGCACTCCTCCTCACTATTCCTGAAACAGAACTTTCTGCTTTCAAGCACTGATGTCAACTTAATTTCTCAACCTGCTCATCTCACACCTGCTCTAGACAAAATTGTTAAGTGACTTAAAAACACTCTCAATTTCCCTTTGGCATAACCCACTGCTGGGGTCACCTGGGCCTTAGATTTCCTCCCACATGCCCTTTGCTGATCTGGGGTCTGATGAGAAGTTGACGCTAATGGCAAAAGCAATAGAAGTCCAAGGCACTAAAATATCCAGCAAGCAATACTGGGAGAACAGAAGTATTCAAGTAAGTAATTTATACAATTTTACATTCACATTTATTTATCTAATACAATGGAAATACAAAGGAAAACGTTAAAGTGTCTCAATAAGTAAAGGACAGAGCTAGCTTTTTTTTCAACCTTTTAAACCTTTCATATTTTCATCTTAAAACTACTGTTGTCCAACAACATTTATATATCACAGTGTTTCCACATCAAAACTGATGGCAAAGTTACATGTCCGCAGGGAACGTTTTTTTCCTAATTACTAATGCTGCAGTCAAAGCTGCTGATATCATCTGCTTAAAGCACTAATGACCTATCATAAGAAAGGGTTGAAACTTCAGTCTTCTGGTGTTTTTCACTGGGTTCTAAAGAAAGAGAGAGAGAAAAAAAAGGGGGGGGGGAGAATGGGGGGGGGTGGAGGAACAGGGTAAGAAAGAACCCAATACTTTTGTCTTGTGGCTTAGATTCTTGAGGGAATGAGGGACTTGGGGTAGGTACCAAAATTAAGAGCTACACCCACTTAAAAATACAGGTGGGGTTTGGTTTTCCCTTGAGCACTCTAATAGCTTCCTGATAAAAGCCCTTCTCTTTCCTAGCCCTCACTGTTGGGTACAGGTAAACAGGAAAGCACAAGTTGAAGCTACCCCACCACAAGAAAGCTGCTCTTTCCTTCTTGTCCCACTCCAATTAATGGTGAAGGGGAGGAAGACTCTCCATTTTGAGGGCTCTAAGCAGTATTAAAAACATTCCTTTCTGGCAAGAAATAATCAGTTAAATGCAGCACTAGTAGTTAGTATATAGGCTACTAACCCCTCCACCCCCAATCACTCAGCACTCTTTCCTGTCCCCAAATCTACTCAGTTAATGTCTCTAGGTCTAAGTGGTCCGCAGGTTGGAACCTGGGGGGTTGCTGATGGATTTCTGCAAATTGCTGATGTTGAAATTCTGTAAGGAGGCAGTCCCCACAGGCTGGAACTGCCCAAGTGGCTGTGGTGCAGGGCCACCCGTCCCACTCCATTGAGTGCCAAAGGGAGGAGCTGGAAAACTGTACTGCTGTGGGGGGCACATAGACTTGGTGAAGTGACCTAGAGAGGTAGCTGATGCTGCAGAGATGGGGGCAGGGCCAGCCAGGTTTGAGGTCATGGAGATGCACAGCTGACCAGGTGCTGAGAACTTCCTTGCCATTCCAGGGCCCTGAAAACAAAACAACTCATTGTAAAGTGTGGTGTAGGCATAACATGCGTGAGTGTGAAATGGGCAATACAAAAATACAATTTTACAACTGGGGCTGTTCTACTCTTATAAACCCTTTCATAATAATAATTATTGGCTCTTTACACTTACCTAACAGGTGAGAATAACCATTCAGTTTGGAACTGAGTGGTGGTGTGTGTGTGTCTGTTTGTGTATGACGACGGGCATGCAGTTCAGGGTAATAAAGGAAAGGGAAGAAAAAATTGAGTTGACCAATAAGGAGTGAAGGATTCAGGGAAGGAAAAATAAAAGGGTACTTGGGTGATTTTTGTCTTGTTTTTCTAAAAGTATTAAAATTGCCTGGCTGGAGTGATACAGTGGTTGAGCGTCACCCCATGGACTAGGTCACAGTTTGATTCCCGGACAGGGCACATGCCAGGGTTGCAGGCTCGATCCCCAGTAGGGGGCGTGCAGGAGGCAGCCGATCAATGATTCTCTCTCATCATTGATGTTTCTATCTCTCTCTCCCTTCTCTCTGAAATCAATAAAACCGTATTTTAAAAAAGTGTTAAAATTAATGAGCTACTAAAGTAGATCACAGCCTGAAATGTTAAGCATGGTCTCAGATGTGCTAAGTGACACTAATCGATTAGGAAAATGGAAAAAAAGGAAAACTTACCTCATAATTCATATGTCCTTTGCTTCCTCTCCTGCCTGAAAGATTCATGGCATCTCGGGCCCAATTGTCCACCAACTTGTGCAGGTCATCTGTGAATGTGCCCTTTCTGCTGGAGGTCATGGCAGGAGGCTGAGTTTGGGCAGCTTGGCTGTTCACTGTCCCCCCAACAGTGTTTGTGCTGCTGGTCCCTAGAGTTAGAAGAAGCAACAGAATATAACCATTACATGGTGTTTGGATTATAATTTAATGAAGAGGAAAAGCTTCACAGAATGATGAATGGCAAGCCACAGAATGGGGAGGATGGATTGGGAAGCCATGCAACAAAGGAAGATTCCAAGTCCTTATTTAGCCAAATGTTTTGCCATAACAGGGCAATGAAACCAGATTCTCTTCAGGAGCTGCAGGTAAGGAAGGCTAAAGAACTCAGGACCATGGTTGGTACAAAGGGCAGGGCCCTCTTTCAGCCCATTCACATAGCATCTCAGAGGACTGAAACGTACTGCCAGTAAACGTTTCCAGCATCGATGAGGGAAGAGTGGGATGGTCAGTGAGGCTAGCTGTTCTAGAGTGTTAGAGAACGCAGGGCAAACAAGGTGATTTCTTGAGCACTGGGACAGGGTTCGAGTGGGAGTTACAGAAATGCAAAGACAGGTGTTTGGCCCAGGAAAAGACATAGTTCCCAAGCCATGTGGGACTTGGCCATAATCTTTAGCCATTCCTTAATGGAAAGAGGTGGTAAGAGAAACAGCATGCTCTGTTCAAAAACACTTTTCACGTGGACCCCATAAACACAAATTGTAAACATAAATTTGAGAGGAAATAAGGCTTCAACCTTTCCCAATTTCCTATGAGTGAAGAACCAAGTTTACTTGTGAGGGAGGTTTACTGTTTGCCTGAATCTTTCAACTCCAAGAAGGCATGCTTTTCCTGAAGATGAACTCAGTTTCAACTGGTTCCAGGATCCTCAGCCCTTCCACCCCCTTTCCCAGAACAGCAAGCACTCTTATGTGGAAGCAATAGGAACACTCAGCTGAGGCAGGGGTGCAAAAGGGAGGAGGAAGCTTTGAGGTGCAATGAAGGAGTTCTATTTCTATAGTTTGATGAGAAGAAAGGAGTCTGTGTCCTGCCTGATTTCGGCTCTGCTGGAGGGCACACTGAAGATTATGCGAAGAGGCAAGTTTTAGGGAAGAGGGAGAGAAGAGTCATGGTCTTGTTTGTATACCCTCACCCCACCTTCTTAGCAGATATCACATTTGCTATAGAATAAATAAAAGCTACTAAGTTGTGAGCACTAGGCCTTAAGATATCCCAGTAATGCTGGGGGCTACATAAATGCATACATTTTCCTGCTTTCAAGGTCAAAGCAGCACTGGAGCACAGCAGCATACCTGAAGCAACTCTGCCATTGAAAAGCCCTTTATGATCCATTGCTGGTCAAGTTTATACCACACTATCCAGAGATGGCACACACAAGCATGTCAGTACTCGAGAAACAGCTAATTCGGAGGTGAAGCTGCAGAGGAAGGTCACATGCTTCTTACCACCAAGGCTTGACATGGAACTACTGTAGTGTGTGCTAGCTCCCTTCTCAGTGCCCACGAGAGCCACAGGGAATTGCTCTTGCACGTACAGTGTAAAGGGAAGAGTAAGTTCCCCTATGGCACAGGAAACAGCCTTCCTCGAACAGTGAGAGTGAGACAGTGGTGGAATGGGAGGGAGGAAGAGGCAGTGAGGATGGCAGTCATGATGGTGAAGTCCAGAAGGCAAGCATATCATGCATGAGGACCACCATCTGGTTCGAATGGTGATTGCTTAATGAGCTTGATGGTAAGTGAGCCAATTAAAACAAAACCAGACACTATCCCAAGTGAGCAGAGCTGTCAAAGCCAAATACAAGAAGCTCTGTGAGGTGAACACCAATTACAAAGCTCGTGCTGGGAGACCCCTTGCTCTGGTCTCATGCTTGTTGCTTTTCATGCTGTGAGGCCCCTGTCTGACCAAATCTCATGTCTCACTTTAACTTATATTACACAGTAGTGGATTCTGAAGGTAAGGTTTATACCTTGAGGGAGAGTCAACCATACAGTTGACCTTCTTATTCTGGCTTCTGAAAACAGGTTTTCCCATTAAAGGAAATAAACACATCCCTTTCTGACTAGAAATAAACTCCTGGGAAAAGTTGACTATAAACACTAGAACATGTTGTGGATTTAGTCCATTTCAGTAATAAAGTGTCTAAGAACATTTTTAATGCAAACATTTCTGAGAACACTGTGTTCCTTCCAGAGTATACTGACTAACCTTTCTCAGTTCTGCTGAAAAGCTCTCAAAAGTAAGTGTATGCTGAACCACCCAAAATCTGTTCTTCAATTTTCTCCTGCTATAATACGTTTTCCCCATCCTGACACCGCCAGATCCTAGTAACAATAACCTATTAGTAGCCACAACTTACTGCCTAGTATATCCCAAGTATAGCGTTTTCTGGTTGACCTAGGTGGCCTGTGGGGTTGTTGAACTGCCTGCACTTTTAATGAAAAGCTACCAATCTAAGAAGCCAGACTCTACAAAGTTGTGCCTTTCACCTCACCAACCTAGCACATGTGGGGTAATGGGCTCTTGTATGCTGTGACCACTGCTGATTTTCCAGTGGCCGGCACATTTTGTTAACTAACAAATTCTTTCACAAAGGAGTCAGGAGTCCTTGATCTCTCTGTACATATCCATGGGCTTATCAAGCCATAATGCCACAGAGGCAGGCTTGCAGGGAGTCATCAATGAAAACACTGACTATGAGGTGATTTCTTAATCTGGAAGGATAGCCAGTGGTCAGCAAATAAGCATGTTAAATAATATATTAGAAAAGGGTGCGGAACTAGAGAGATGGAAATTGGGAATCAGGGAGTTGTGAGGCTTCAGGGTTCAAAGAACTCAAGGATAACAGGCTTTGCAATCAAGGACCAAAAGTAACAGAAAAATAAAAGATAATTACTACAGAGCTGGTTGCAAGGACAGACTTTTTTCACCATCTTCCCTGAAGCACAAAGAGAGAGCAATGTGTTAAAAATAAAGAAACATCAGTATAAAATATTTAGAATCTCCAAACAGCACACAAAGTCCCAGCAAGAGAAAGCAGGAGGGGGACAGACTGGTAGGACCTGGAGCCCTTGCCACAGATGTAGTTCTATGGGATGTATTTTTCTGGCTGTTAGCTTTGACTTGGTTATATGATGGGCTGTGGTACCTAGCTGACAGAAGCTGGATTTCCATACCCAATCTTTGTATCTAGAAGTGCAATGCTCTGCATTAAGGTCTGGGAGGGGAAGAACTCCAGTCTCTCAGATCTCACTGCTTGAATTTCAAATACCCAAGCAGTCTTTCCATTGACCCTGTCCCGCTTTCTGTTTCTCCTGCTGGGTTGTTAAAAAGCACTCAAGTAAATGCATTAGCAATTCTACCACAGTGGGCTGATAGATAATACCATTGTTACAGTTTTCAATTAATTTAAATTGGCTAATATATTTCCACATCCTAGACATCCTAGTACATACTAGTACTTTCCCCTCTAGAAAAATCTTTAAAAGTATATGGAAAACAAGCAACTTTTGAACATAAATAAAGCATTAAGGCAAGCCATGCTTCCAAACCATTATCTATTTGGAGAGCATAGAATAATGCATCCCAAACTGGTAAGACCTCCATGCCTATAAGCACCTGGTTTTTCTTTCCACATTTGCTTTAAATCTGCCTCCTGCAATTTGGTCACCAAGGCTTATAAGATATACTAGTATACTGATGTCACCTTTCATTTTAGACCCAGCAGGAAGCGATAAGATTTTAATATTTCTAAACACTTTTATTCAAAAAGAGTGTAATACCACCTACCTTTAAGAGTGTGATGAGAATTCATTGAATTAATTTGAAGTGGTATCTACCACATTATATTTTACAAAAAAGCCTTGGTTCTCTTTATTCCGTTAGACATTTCAGGTTGTATAACACTTGCCTCCTACTATTAATGTCTTTTCATCTTTCTAGCTGGACATATAAATTAAATGCTTATTTAAGCATCAAGATGTTAGTATGCTTGGTCCAGCCTAGTTTAACCAGAAAGTTATATGAATGCTCAAAAATCACACACGCTTGGAAAACTACCAAACTGGTAATGCCTTCCACACCTTTGTTAATTAGCTTTGGCTAGTGATATGAGAGGCCCAAGGACCTCTGAACCATACTCAGAAATATTGATGGCCTTAGCACATGCATTTAAAAAGCACTTCAATAACCACATCAGAAGTTTGAGACCTTAACAGAGACCTTTATTTAAACTCTAGCAAAAGTTTTCTACTTAAGCCCTACATTCATTTTAAAAAATTTATTTCCATTTACATTTGCGGGCCCATCAGAGGGAAATGATGTGTGCTTCTCCCGTGCTGCCTGTTTCATGTATGTGATTTGTAGAACAACCCTAGAAGACAGGTGTCATCATCTTTTCACCGTTGGGAAAGATGGGTGGAGAGGTTTTGCTATTGTGCCTTTAAGGAGAAGGCTTGGAAATCTCAGCAATTAAGGTAAAAATACCATTTTCACTTGCAGGTGCTGGGATTTGGTCTTCAACAGAATAAATGCTTTATGAGAGTAACTACACTGAAACCCTTTCAACACCTGATTTTATGAAATTAGAAGGTAGTGGTGGTGAAAGGATCCAATGAGAAAATTCTAGCATCTTTTCAACTGATAGATGGTTGCTTAATTGACCAGAAAAAGATTCCAGTCTCCTCTGAAAATTAGGGTGTAACTTTTACCTAATGCCAGGATCTAAGTGCATCAGTGATCAACATGGGCAGCACTGAATAGGACAAAAATTGTCTTCATTATTATTATTATTTTTTTTTAAAAAAACCATTGATTGATTTGAGAGAGTAAGGAGGAGGAAGGAAGGGCAGCGGAAGGGAGGGAGAGAGAGAGAGAGAGAGAGGCATTGATTTGTTGTTCCACTTATTGATGCATTCATTGGTTGATTCTTGTATGTGCCCTGACTGGGAATCAAACCCTTGACCTTGGTGTTTATCAAGAAGATGCTCTAATCCAGTGGTTCCCAACGTGGGGCACACACCCCACAGGGAGGCAGTTTGATTTTTAAGGGGGCCAATTCAAGAATGAGTTATTAACAGTGAATTTTTGCATTTCTTATGGTTCTAAGGGCCTCATATACATATATAAATATATAGTGACATATTTATGAATTTCAGTTCTCTATTATGTTTTGAAACTTCTTCATATTATTTTTTAACACTTTCTTAGTGATTTCTTCCTCAGTACTTCACCTGTCCTTTCGTTCTTTTATTTTTCTCTTTCATGGATGCCATGTTCTTTGGAAGCTTGTTTAGGCCAAGTTAACGGCCTTTTAGGCTTCCTAAAATAGTGAGTAGGAGTTCACTTTTTGAATAATAAGAATTATATATCACAGGGGGGGCATCTGGATTTTAGAAATGCTTAGGTGGGGCATGGCCAAAAAAAAGTTGGGAAACCACTGCTCTAACCACTGAGTACCCTACCAGGGTCCAGTCTTCATTATTCTGAAAGACCCAGCAATCTATGTAACCTAACACCATATCTACATGGATCTATGAAGAAGCAATTCTATCAGAAAGTTATTTTGAAATTTATAGAAACCTGTTATTATTTCTACATCTTTTATAATAATTAATGTAGGGACCCAAACTTCTGAGGGTAATAGTAGTTCAGCCAAGCCGCTGAGTAAATGATATACAAAGACAAATGAAAATGGACTGCGTGAAATATCAGATCCAAGCAGCAGAAAAACAAGGGCGAGGAAGGAGTAAAGGTGTTACACACAAAGAGCCAAGCAGGGCGTACTCAGAAATCGGGTCCTCCTGCCACCAGGTTTGAATGTCACCTGCTCAGATGCACAGTTAAACTTCGCACAGCCTGTGGGAGGGGAGAAACAGGGAAGAACAGAGAGAGAAGAGACAGAACACAACTACAAGATGTTAGAAACTTGAGGCTGGAGTGGTGAAATGCGCTACAGTGACACACAGAACAAGCTTCTAGGGAAAGGTCAAATATACAGGACAGGAAAATTAGGCCTCAATTCCCTCCACCTGCAAAAAGCTTTTCACAGGGGAATAATGCTAGGTAGTTTGAGCTCTTGCCAAAAAGTACATCTTCAATTTCAGTGAAATTGTGACAAAGGTACCTAAGCTACCTATCATATTTTCCCCATTCTTTTCTCCCCAGACAGTGAACTCCCTTCATACTTGTTCTAAGGTTACTAGAAGCTCTTTCCTCTACAGGAATGTTCTGAGCAATCATTAATAAATAAAACTATTTGAAAAGTAAATAATCTATATAAAAAATTGAATTGTAGGGCAATTCATCTTAGTATGCTACTCCCATACTTAGAAATTTAAAAAGCCCACATTAGCTAATCCAGCAAATTAGCTTTCAGAAACTGCTAAAACTCCTTAGAATTTAGTGCAGGAAATCTGTCTAGTCATAACTTGCAAATCCCAAATGAGTCCTTCATATCAGTCACAAACCTAACCCTTTGCTGTAATCCTTTGAAAAGAAGCTATTTCACCTGATAGGAGCAATGAGTGCACCTACCTAATCACTTCCCACCCCTTCAGCTCATAGATCCTTGGAAGTGTACAACACACAGGCAATGTTCTGGTCAACTGGTCTTCCAACTCACCTTAACAATTAGGCTTTTGTCCTGGACATGGCAATATCTCCATTTTAATGTTTTTGGAAGATGACGGTTGTTTTACTTTCTTACCTTGACCTGGAGCAGAAAGGCTTGGTACTGAAATGGCACCATCACTGGTGAAGGCTGAATAGAGGTTGTCACTGGAGGGAGATGGCTTAAGAGGCTGTAATAGCTGATTTTGCCCAGTCTCTGGGATGTTGCCAGGAGGTTGGAGGGTTTGCTGAGGGTGCAAGCCTGAAGCTGCACTCTGACCAGACAAATTACCTGCCAGAAGACAAAGTGGCATGAAGAAACAAGTACAGCTTTCCCAATGCACTTTAATAGGCACTGTCCTTATTCTTCCAATTTGTCCCACTGAGTGATTAATGGGCCAAAAACTATGACTAATGAATAGGAGAGGAAGTGTGGAATGGCATGAGAATCAACAGTTAATAGGGCCATAGGAAATTATCCTGAAAGTTTTTTAGCTTTAGAAAACCTAGATGGATCACAAATCTGAGCTGAGTGGATGTGTAGAACAGTGGTCACCAACTGGTGGTCTGCAGACCTCTGGTGGTCCACGAGGTCCGAAAGGTCGGCAACAGCTGGTTTAAGGAAACTTTTGGAGCAGCGGTTGCCAACTGGTGGTTCGCGGACCACTGGTGGTACATGAGGTCCGAAAGGTTGGCGACCACCGGTCTAGAACAGTGGTTGGCAAACTCATTAGTCAACAGAGCCAAATATCAACAGTACTTCTTCAAAAGAGACTCGCCCAGGCCGAAAACTGACTTCTGCGCATGGGCCACGAAGTTTCAATCACACTGTACGTGCGTGCCCGCACGTGGTATTTTGTGGAAGAGCCACACTCAAGGGGCCAAAGAGCTGCATGTGGCTCACGAGCCGCAATTTGCCGACCACTGGTCTAGAATATATAGATACGAGAGAATTCCATTTTGCAGTTCCACAACTCTACTATAAAACACTGAGTTGGATCATGATACAAATAGGTTTGGCAAGCAGTGTCTGCTTACTTTTTCTTGTAAGCATGTCAGATCAAGTACAGAAGAATTGTTAAAAATAGTTGCTATTCCTTAAAATCACATCTCTACTACTGAATTGGTTCTAAGGTGCTAGAGAAAATTTGGGTCTCTAAAACTTCCAGAGAATGGAAAGCTGCTAAAAAGTTTGCAATTGCTCTCCAACATATTTGTTAGCCCTGCAGAGCAAATATGAGGTATACACTTATTTCAGACTTTTTTACTTTTCAACTAATTATCTGTTAACATTACCATAATTTCACCAAAGGGTAAAAACTGTTTATCACAATTTAAATAGACCTAGAATTCATTACAAGAGATTATGATTTAACTATTTTTTAGTTACAAACATTAGGAAATTCTTTGTCCCAATATAGGTAAATAGAATAAAAACTTTAACCAAGGAAATTATCACTTAAGACATACTCAAATATCTATATGAAATTTATATTTATTCCAGTCACAATTATGACCAATTCATTCATTGAAAGGAAGAACCAACCTGAACTTTACTAAGTACAGGTGAAATATATTTTCTTCTAACTGCCCAAGAGTTTGGAGAAATATGAGGTATGTGTTACCAGGCAAAGCTAATGTTTTATCCTTAAGAACAACTATAAATGAAGACTACCCATGGATAGCAATATAGATTACAATGAAATAGGCCATTGAACTCAACCAGTCTACTTCCATAAATTAAAAAAGAGGTACTATAAATATGGGGAGTAGAGAATTCAAGGAAGTAAGAATATTAGGAAAGTCAATTAAATTCTTTTGATATTTAACAAAAACAACAAATGTTCAATAGGTTATATACACTGTTGAAGACAGAAATAAAAGACGGGACACCATGGCTGACCTGGTCCACGGCTTCTTACCTGAAAGCTGGGGGCTTTTACTGCCCAAGGAACTGATGCGACTAGATTTGCTGCCTTTGCTTTTAGTGGGTCGCCTTCTTCTTCCTGAGAGAGGGGCAGCTGGGGGAATAATGACTGCAGGGGGAACCTTGCCCAGTTTGGTATACAAAGATTCAATTTCATGTTTCTGGCGACTCTGCAGATCTTGAATCTCTTTAAGATGTCTATGAAAGATAACCAGACATAATTCAAAAATATTAAAACCACCTTTGTTCAAACAAGACTTAACTACATATTCTTTAACCTCCATTGAAGTGCTTACTTTTGAATCTTTGCCCCAAATGTATTTAATCTAGTTTCTACTACACCTTGAGATTCTAGTTTGTCAACTCATCTTGATGGCCTCCATTACCCAAGCCAAAATCCAACAAGCTCCCAGGCAACAAATGGTTGATGATATAGTAGGAGAAAAAGATTTCCTGGCTTTTGAGGTTATACACAGGAGAACTGAATTTGCTACTCTGATTCAGTTTGTCAAATATGACCAACAAAACATTTTAACACTGGTTCATTTGGTAAACTAATAAATAGCTAAGACTAGGTTAATAATTATAAAAAGTGCTGTTAATAAAAGTAATTTAGTAACAATAACACAAAAGATGCTGACAAAGTTCTATAACTAGAAATGCTGTGGGTCCTGATGAGTACAGGAGACCCAATGAGAACTACATTCAGATACTAGCTCTTGCCCATTACCCTTTCTTTAAAAGAAATGAGACATAGCCCTAACTGGTTTGGCTCAGTGGATAGAATGTTGGCCTGCAGACTGAAGGGTCCCAGGTTCAATTCCGATCAAGGGTACATGCCCAGGTTGCAGGCTCGATCCCCAGTAGGGGGCGTGCAGGAGGCAGCCAATCAATGATTCTCTCTCATCATTGATGTTTCTATCTCTCTCTCCCTTCCTCTCTGAAATCAATAAAAATATATTTTAAAAATCCTATATAATAAAGAGGGAATATGCAAATTGATCGTCACTCCACCACAAAGATGGCGGCATCCACAGCAGAGGCGGGGGTTTCTGTAACACAAGATGGCTGTGCCCACAGCGGAGGCCGAATTCCTGTAACGAGCCTTAATGAGCAATCAGCAGGGACTTGTGGCTGCGCCTACCCCCCCTCGAGGCTTGACAGGGGACCTCAGGCCACACACCCCACTCAGCGGGGCTTGACGGGGGACCTCAGGCCACGTCCCCTGCCCCGGCACCGGGCAAGGGGACCTGAGGCCGCACCCCCTGCCTAGCGGGGCTTGACAGGGGATCTCAGGCTGTGTCCCCCACCTGGCAGGGCTTGACGGGGGACCTCAAGGTGTGCCTCCCGCCCCAGCCCAGGCTGGGGGACCTCAGGCCGCGCCCCACACCCCAGCGCTGGGCCAGGGAACCTGAGGCTGCGCCCCCTGCCCAGCAAGGCTTGACAAGGGTGGGACTGGCCGAGTCTGGATCTAGCCCAATGTCGGGGGGCCAGCCAGATCTAGGTTTCGTGCAATTTTGAGGCACATGTGGGTGGGTGGGGATTTGACTCTGAGTCCCGTGGTGTGCCCCAGACTCTGACAGGAGGAAGATTTTCATATACATTTTACTAATTTTCTTTCATCTCTGACACTTCTATTTTAGAGAAAGGGCAAATAGCAATATTAAAATATTTCCTCTAATTAATCCCCTTTTAATGTGCATGAATTTCATGCACTGGGCCACTAGTATTACTATAAACTCTTTTAATCCAATAATTAGACAAAAGGATTATTCTGCACAGAAAAGGAAATAATCAATAAAATGAAAAGGCAAACTATTAAATATTTGTAATACATATAATATAGGGTATCCCCAACAATGTATTCACACACTTTGAATAATTATAAAGGCAGTGTTTGTTAAAATACATTTCATTTTCAAAATTGAGCTATCAGCTGTTAAAGTTTGTATACATTTTTTGGGAGACCCTGTATTTGCAGAATCATATATCTGATGAGGGGTTAATATACAAAATATATGAAGAAGCCATACTGTTCAATAACAAAACAAAAAACCATTAAAAATAAAAATAAGAAACCAAACAATCTTAAACTAAGCAACTGGTCAACTGGTAGCTATGATGCACACTGACCACCAGGGGGCAGACACTCAATGCACAGGCATGGAAACATGGAACAGAATGATGAATCTCAGAGGGAAGGGGGGGCGATTAACCAAAGATCTTATATGCATACTAAGGGCCCCTCAGCCTGGCCTGAGGGGATCAGGCCAAAACCGGCCCAGTACATGGATTTGTGCACCAGTGGGGTCCCTCAGCTTGGCCTGTGGGGATCAGGCTGAAACCTGCCCAGTGCACAGATTCGTGCACCAGTAGGGTCCTTTGGCCTGGCCTGCGGGGACTGGGTCAAATCTGTGCACTGGGCCTCCAACATCCCCTGAGGGTTCCTGGATTGTGAGAGGGTGCAGGTCAGGCTGAGGGACCCCACCGGTGCATGAATCCATCTACCGGGCCTCTAGTAAATAAATAAAAAAAAAGAAATGAGACATAAGCATATTGTAGTGAAAAGAATACTAATATAGGCACCACGAGTTAGGTCTTAATTTTGCCATTATTCTTCATAGGAGAAAACATACGTACTTTTCTCGTAGTCGTCGCAGCTCTAACTTTAAGTCTTCATCTTCAATATCTGACTCATTGTCACTACTCATGTAAGAGGAGTTGAGTGAGTTACTAAGGCTTTGACTTAGATTTTGGATAGGAAGGCTCCTTGAGCTCAGTTGAGGGGGGGAGTGTGGACTACCTGAACCATCATCCACATCCCTACTTAGGAAGGCAGCCTCCAAGTCAGAAGATGGTCCATTCAGATGCGAAGGATCTGACAGTTCAGGCTTTTCTTTCTTTGGTATCGCAGCAGGAAGAACAGTTTGTTCCAAATCCATAAAAGGAGATGCCATTGGTCCCTCTTTCTTTGCCTCCGTGACCTTATCTTCAGTTCTTGATACAGAGAAACGACCTACTTGGTTTGCTGTAGTTGTCACCTGAAAACGTCCAACCTTGGTAGGCTGCCCAATTTCTGACTTTGCTTCTGAGGCAGGAGTTTTGTGGGCACCATCTGGCATATCTGAAGAGATATCAGGGATGGTCATCCCATTAGGTTCTGGCTTCACCAGGGTACTCTCTGGACTACTACTTGATAGCACTGAGGATTCTGAAGTGCTGGATTCAAAACGAACAGACTTTGCATCTTCAGACTTATTTTTACCCTCTTTCTGGGCATCATCCATTGCAACTGAAACCTAATGGAAAGAGACCAAAGTAAGATTCTTTTAAAAGTCCCTAATATTCAATGTTTAGAATGGACCATTCAAAAAGTAAATAACAGAAACACTTTATTTCCTAGCCAGTAAGTAGGCTGATTATCCCTTTACATAGTCCCTCCATTTTTTATTGTGAAAATAAATAGAATATCATTATAGAGAACAACACATCTGTACTGAGATATACAGATTAGATGTATATTCTAAGTGCCTGGCTAAGCTTACTAAGTAAATTACTACTTTTATATCTAATGCACCAGACTCACATTCAAATCTTAGTAAAAATATAAATAACAACTGGTCATGGAATGTTGGAGATTTCTTGTGAATAAGAAAAACTGCAAAGATTAAATCCAATAAATGTTAAATGCCAGCTAAGCGTCAAGAATCAACACAACCAAGCATTATCATGAAAATGTGAACCCTGAGAAAAAGATACCTACTAAGAAGGGCTCCTGGTGGCTAAGTGGCCTCAAATGAAAACAAAACAAAACAAAACAAAAACAGAGCTTAGCAGCCATTTTCATACAGGGGCCTCTCAAACAAACTGTCCTTTAGGGAGAAACCTGCACTGAACTACCTGCCTGCATTATTTCTGCCATCTGATCCAGCCCTTACAAAAGAATTCCTAGAATATTTTAACCAATAGGACAGATGCTTTCTCCACCAAATCAGAGCTGAGCAGTTATCAACTTCTTCAACCAATCAAAGTGGCTCTATTCTGTCCTGTGCCTTTTGGACCAAACTGTGAGGAATTGGGAGTCTTCATTTGCATGAGGGTGGATCAATCAGGGACCATGGGTGGGGAACTTCAGTCTATATAAATCAGCTCCTTTCTGGTTCTGGGAGCATACTTTCCCTCTCCACCAAAAGCTGATGATTGCATTTCCCTAGCTGAAGGTATCTCACCAGAGCAGAGCAAAGCAGATCAGTGCAGCCCAGAGTTTACAGTATGGAGCAGCCCAGACCAGCAAGGAGCAGAGCTGTCTAGCCAGAGTGGAGCCTGGCCTCAGGCCTGCCTCACAGCCATGCTGTTTTCATAGCCATGCTGTATCACAATTGAGATGTTTTGCACTGAATAAAGTTTCCTTCTTCACAGCACCCCAAATTGGGGATTCTTATTGCTGTTGAACTGGTGCCAACAACCATTGGCTGACAAGAATAATTGAAAAGTAGTTGTTAAATTAGTAATAAAAATGATTTTCTAAGCTTGCTTGGCACTGTATCCTAACAGCCAGAACATGTTCCCTTGTTGGGCCAACTGGGAAAATAAAATGATATAATCACTTGACCTAGTATTTTTACTTCAGAAATTAATCCTAAAAGATTTTCCTAAACATGAAAAATATTTTATATACAAAATTGTTTACTGTAATCATTATGTTGGAAAAGCAACCTAATGACTAATAAAATAACAGGTGAATGGTTAGGTAAATAAATCATTAGATGGGGGAAAAGCTATAAAGTATCATTCAGAGTTCAGTGAAGCAAGGGCAATTTTAGGTATACACATATACAGGAAAAAAGGAATGGAAGGAAAGAACACCCCAAAAAGTAATCCTGGGGAGGGTGGAAGGATAGGCAGATAGTATCATTTTCTATTATTTATCTACTGTTCTAAGTATTCCATATTTTCTTTAATAGCATGTATTATTTTGAATAGGGAAAAATAGTAAGAGCTATAAAGTTCTATACAAAAGAAATATATCATCAAATTGGCAATTAGGTCCCAAAAGGTAGGTAATAATTCTGTTAAATATATATTCCCCCCAAAAGGGGAATCAAAGCAAGGAAAAGTGATTGTCTTACCTGAAATCGCCCCGTCTTAAAAACACCAGTTCCTGAACTAGCTGCTGTGACTTGTGACACTAGAACAAATAAATGGAGGAGGAAAAGAACTTAAATCAGCATTTCTAGTTAGCTTCTTTCCCCACTGGCCAGAAATACAGCAAAATGAAACTATGTATCGGATGAAAGTTGTTAGAGGCAAGGAAAATTTCCTTACCCCCCTTTCCCCTTGGGCTTTATCCAACAAGGGAAAATTTATTGTTTGCTCTCCTAGAAGATACCTTTAGTATGAAAGATCATATTGTTTGGGAAAAATTGTCAAAGTCTGAAAATTTATCATTTACCCTCTACCTTTACTTGTACACATGTATGTTGATATGGCATGTTTGAAGGAATAAGTTCCCTACAGAAGTCCTCCTTATCCACTGGTCCACTTTCAGTGGTTTCAGTTATCCACAATAATTCCATATTTTGAGAGAGAAAGTGAGAGAAAACATGCACATAACTTTTATTACAGTATATTGTTAGAGTTGCTCTATTTTTTATGAGTCATTGTTAGTCTCTTACTGTGCTTAATTTAGAAATTAAACTTTATCATATGTATGTATGTATAGGAAAAATCATAGTATACATATAGGGTTCCATACTATTGGCAGTTTCAGGCGTCTACTGGATACATCTTGGTACGTATCCCCCACTGGTAATACTGAGTATTGTATAACCAAAGTAGCTTTGCAGCTTAACTACAATATTAACAGATTCTATAAAACTAAGGTTAACAAGCAGTTACACTGTTATCCACTCTTTAACTCAAAGATATAAATAAATGAAGGGAACAATGAAATTTCACCTAGAATATTAGGACCCATTTTTAAAAAATAAATATTTTTATTAATTTCAGGGAGAGGGAGAAATAGACACATCAATGATGAGAGAGAATCATTGATTGGCTGCCTCCTGCTCGATCCCCAGGGATCGAGCCTGCAACCCGGGCATGTGCCCTTGACTGGAATTGAACCTGGGATCCTTCAGTCCACAGACCGATGCTCTATCCACTGAACCAAACCAGCTAGGACTATTAAGACCCATTTTTAAATAAAAACCAGCTATGGCAAACTGGTTAGGTAACACTTAGGCAAAATCCTAGGACAAGACAATAAAGGTGTTAGAACCATTAACATGTAGTTCTGAGCAACTTTAAAACCATGTAGGTCCTCTCTAGGGATAATCACTTGTTTGAGTTTCTTTCTAGAGATAATGTAGAATCTACACTGGCATTTTCTTTATTTCACACAACCAGTAAAATACTGATTTTGATATCTATCCTGTATAATAAAAGAGAAATATGTAAATTAGCCACCTCTCTGCTGCGCTCAAGCCACGCCCACCAGCCAATTGGAGTGATATGCAAATTAACCCGACAAGATGGCGGCAGCCACGGAGCTGGAGGCTTGGGTTGCCCCCGGCGACCGATGGAGGAAGCCCAGCTTCCCGACTGCCCTGGCCTCTGCTGAAGGAGTGGCTAGGGGCCTGGGCGGGAATTTCCCGGGGTGGGCGCTGGGCAGCAGGGAGCGGGGCGGGAACTTCTGCCGTGTT
>NW_005358092.1:3762569-3818298 GCF_000412655.1 Myotis brandtii
AGTGCACAAATTTTTGTGCACCGGGCCTCTAGTATATATATAAAAGGCTAATATGCAAAGTGTCCCCTTGGGAGTTCGACAGGGAGACCGGGAGTTCGATCACTTGCTATGACGTGCGCTGACCACCAGGGGGTGGCGTGGAACAAAGGAAGGCCCTGGCTGGCAGCCGGGGAAGGGAGGCCCTGGCTGGCAGCTGGAAGGAAGGCCCTGATTGGATCGCCAGCCAGGCCTAGGGACCTTACTCGTGCACGAATTTATATAATGTTATAACTTAGAGAACATTCTGTATCGATGTTTCATTTTTAATGGCTGCATAGTGTTGTACTGAATGTATGCAAAAAGTAGATATAATTTAAAAAAAAAATGTACTACATTTTAACCAAGCTTCTACTAAAAATTTAAGTTATTCAAATTTCTTGCTATTATAAAAATGCTCTAATAAATATTTTCTTATAGATCTGTGGAATAAATATCTAGGTATGAAAATGCTGAATCATTTCCATTTAAAACTTCGATAGACATAACTAAATTTATCTCCAAAGAGACTGTACCAAGTCAATGGTGGCTATTAAACTTCTGAATTTACCAATGAGAAATGAGAAGTGCTACCACTTGTGGTTTTATTTTGCATTTCTGTTATCATAAAGTATTTTCATGCCTATGTTTCTTTTTTCTTAATCTTTTATTCCTTGTCTATGCTCAATTTATAGAACTCTTAGTATTAGCAAAGTAGCCCTTTTTGTGATATAAATACATGCACATGCATACATTTCCCAGTTTTTCATTTATCTTTGGACTAAATGGCATGATTTTTTCCAAGCAGAAAAACTAAAATCTATTACCACTTCTGGGCTGGGTATTAAACACAACACCTTTCTCTGTATGAGGGATCAGCAAGCTACAATGCATGGACCAAATTCAGCCCACTGCTTGCTTTTGTAAATAAATTTTATTGGAACACAGTGAAACTCATTCATTTATGTATTGTCTACTGTTGCTCAGGAGCTACAATAGATTTGAGTAGTTGTGACAGAGACTGTATGGCTAGCAAAGACTAATATATTTACTTTCTAGCCTTTTTGCAGAAGAAGTTTGCTGACTCTGATCTAGACAGTTAAAATTTAAGAAAAAAGAAAAATTTTCCTTTGTCTTCCTACAGCACCATTTGTATAGTATCATTTTAAAAAAATATATATATATTTTATTGATTTTTTTACAAGGTGAAAGGGAGAGGGACAGGGAGCCAGAAACATCGATGAGAGAGAAACATCGATCAGCTGCCTCTTGCACACCCCCGACCAGGGATGTGCCCGCAACCAAGGTACATGCCCTTGACTGGAATCGAACCCGGGACCCTCCAGTCCACAGACTGACGCTCTATCCACTGAGCCAAACCGGTTAGGGCTAGTATCATTTTTTATCTTTGATCCATTTGGAATTTATTTTGGTCTAAGCAGTGGTCGGCAAACTCATTAGTTAACAGAGTCAAATATCAACAGTACTTCTTCAAAATAGACTCGTCCAGGCTGAAAACCGACTTCTGCGCATGGGCCACGAAGTTTCAATCGCACTGTACGCGCGCCCGCACGTGGCATTTTGTGGAAGAGCCACACTCAAGGGGCCAAAGAGCTGCATGTGGCTCGAGAGCCACAGTTTGCGGACCACGGGAAGGCTAGTGGTCTTTGCTTTTTTTCCAGATGGCTGTCCAATTGTCCCAAACCATTTACTGAAATATCCCATCACATTATGATTTGAAAGGTCACCTTTTTAATATTCTACTTTCCCTTGTAGTTTGTCCATTTCTAGAATTTATCATTTGTTCCAGTGATTTTTCGAGTCATTCATTTTAAAACAAGAGAATCAATTCCCTTGAAAATATTTTGAGAGGTTTTAAGCAAAATTTAGCATTTAGGAAAGATAAGGAAACGTAAGAAGTAAGAGCACTTAGGTAATCTTATTAATAGTTATATGGGGGCCCAGTCAGTGTGGCTCAGTGGTTGAGCATTGACCTATGAACCAGGAGGTCATAGTTCGATTCCCAGTCAAGGCACATGCCCAGGTTGCGGGCTTGATCCCCAGTAGGGGTCATGCAGGAGACAACCATCAATGATTCTCTCTCATCATTAATGTTTCTATCTCTCTCTCGCTTCTCTCTGAAATTTATATATATATAATATATATTTTAAAAATATTTATATAGGGAAGTACATTTATGTCAGGTGGTACTGAGAATAGATTTTTATAAAAAGGGAATTAATATTAAGCATGTGGTATACAAAAATCACATTGCATAAGTATAGCTCACATTTAAGTATTTTCACTTTTAAACTTGATTCTGAAGGAAAAGGCAACAAAAAAATAGAACCTTTAAATTTCCTAGATTCTGTGGGACTGATGATTTTAAATGAAAAGAGATTCACTACAAAACTTTAGAATAGCAGTAATTGATACAGACTTATGACTAAGCACAGGGTGATAAAAGTCCTAATAAAATATTTAAATTGATGATATAGGTAATTTTGCAAAATTAAGTTGAAAGTATGCCTTTCTAAAGAGATTACATTTTATGAACATGCCAATTTTAATGACTCCAAAAAGAGATAAAAATGTTTAAACTGATTAATTGAAATCTTAAATTTGTATTTCTACAATCTTTGCTACTCAAGTTTATCTCTATATATTTAGTGTCACAAAAGCCAAGAAATTTATCAGTAAATTAACTTTTATATGTGCTTGAATTTTTTCATCTCTTAGCAAGAACCTAGGCCTAACTAATAACAAAGGGTTTTATGCTAAGAAACTATCTAAAAAAAAAAAAGAATATGTCTTTGAAATAGTAATCATTTATAGGGAGGTTTGAAAGTGGTAATATAAGAGGAAGGATGCTTCTCACCATCCTTCTGAGGCTGAGCTCCTGCTTCTGTAACTGCTGTTGGAGGCACCATGGACCCAGGCTGCAAAACACAGATACAAATACCACAAAAATCTTTAGCTTTGGTCAGTCTTAAAATTTGGCCTGCTGCTTTTCCTCTTATAAAGAGCATATGTGAAGAAACAACTTATGTCTGAGGGAATTTTTTTTTAACAGCCTAAAAATAGGTCTAATGTAAAGAAAGACATATTTTAATGAAGAAATTGAGTCTTAACGCTTCTACATGGCTTTCTTAATTTTTCCTATGGTATACTTGAGTATAACTTGAATATTCATAGAAAACTAGTTTTAATCAGAACACTATTATGTCACATGCCTGAAAGGATTAGAGTATAACCTCCTCTGAATCATAAATACAAAACCTTTGGTATAATTCTAACCAGAGAAAAAGAAAAGTATTTTTCAAATAAAATCTTTTCCAGTTACACTACTGGGTCAGTGTTAATTTTTCATTAACCGGTTTCATTTCTGCTGGCTTGAACAAACAAAGACAAAATAGGTGTTAAAGGTATCAATAGTCAAATTTACAGTTTATGTTCTAAGAACATAATACATAGGGTTATGGGAAGATTTTATCAAGATTTTCAAAACTTACACCAACTGCAGATGTTACTGCAATAGTCTCTGGACTAAGTGCTCTTCTCAACTGAGCATCAAGATCTTCCAGAGGTTGCTGGGATTGAATGAAAACAACCACAATAAATATAGGTCTTTGGCATATTCAGAATCCCTATGTATAGACCATTTATATAGGACATACTGTTTTATGCTTTAGATTGACATGACATAATGTGTGTCTATTCACGGAATATGAAACTCAATATATCAAGTTCAACTTAGATATACTAGTACTGCTTGAATGATTTACCAGTCTCTCAAAATGTTATGTCAACCTCAAACTTTAGAGAAACTGTTGCATTTATGTTTTTACAGTTTCTTAGAAAAAAATGTTACATTTGTTTTTACAGTTTCTAAGTTTTCTTTCTTACCTTTTATGTTTAATGTTACTGAAAGTGATAAAAAAGTTGTCTATTTGTCCTCTCCTTAAAATACATTCTGAAAAATGTATCAAGGTCTATTGGTAGATTAAGAGTTATCACATGTTCCCTATTTTCTTTTTCAGTTTGGTACATCTTTCTGAGACCTTGGCCTTACAAATAAAAGATGGCACTATCAAGTAATATTATTCTTTTTGTAAATCCTTAATAATCTATACACTTATACCTGCCCTATAAAAGACAGAAAGGAGGAACTGGAGGTCTGAGTATCCCATCCTATTAACCAGGTCTTACTACCATCCATCTCAAGGCCATAAACTTTATTCTTGCCACAGTCTCTTAACATCCATCTCTCTTGGCTTCCAGCAACCTATTCTTCTATAGCTTTTACTTATGCTATTCCCTGTCTATATGTAGGGTCTATCTACTTACTCCTCCACATGTCTTATTGCTGTTTCTCATCACACTTACAGCTCTCTTAGAATTATAAATACATGCTTCTAATAAGAAAATAGGTTTGAAACTCCCAATTTACAGACTTCCACAATGCAATTTTTTTCAAAACTTAGTGGCTGATGAAGTGGTTTCTCTGTTGGAGTTAAAACTTTATTATGGTAAGTTCATTAAATTATGTGCTACTATATATCTGGGATTAAAGAAGTAAAGACAAATTCAGGCTTTTCAAATTAGCAATTTACTATGTTTTTCTTTTACAGTTCTAAAATAAATTCCTAATTTAGTTTCAATGTTTACTAGGCTTGACCCACACAGAAGTTTTTTCATGGTTACAATGGATGCATAACGAGTACTTCCTATGGGAATTCAACTAAATGTGTGGGGTGGTAGAGTAGGGTGGAAAAGGAAAGAATTTAAATACTGTAAGCAATTCTGACCACCATTCTACCCAGTGGGTAGAACTGAGTGTGAGATAGGAATCTCACATTCACATCACTGGTCTTAATTCCTCTATGAGGAATCTCATTTCACCTGAGCTGAGTGATTTTTCTATTTAAAGATATATCTTTTTCATGAAATATCACCCTATAACCATCTATATATAAGCCAATTACTTAATTCAATGTTCATTAAAAGAAATGTCAAATTCAAGAAAAAAAATGGTTGCACTAAACTCATAGAAAAAGGGTATTATCAATTATTAGTATGGTACCCTTTCCTAAGGAACTTTCAAAGTTAATTCTATATACATGTAATTTTTTACTTCCATGAAATCTAGAGCAAATTATCTCATACCTAAGATGCAATTCCACTATTCTACGAATGAGAGAAGGAATTTTACTTGTTTGGCAAAATATCAATTTTGCTATTTTCTTCCTTCGTAAAATATGAAAAAATATTAATATTAAATGTTTTCTGGATGACTTGAAGCAACATTACAAATAAAAGAACTATGAAGCTTCTTACTTTAAATAGGGCTTGGGTCATTAGCTACACTATTTTAAAAGAAAGCTGTTACTAAGTCAAAACCAAATAGAAGCCAGAAGCCATGATCCCACAATGGAGAATTTAAATACCCTTTGTGAAAGAAAATAGGGGCACATTAAGAAATATGCCAAGTCTTGGGGCACCTGAGTTTGTGAAGGTCCTGGAAAAGGTGGCAGCTGCTCACTGGATGGAATACCAGCTAGAAGTTCAGAACCCACTGACACAACCTACAGACAATGAAGGGAAATTCAAGTCCATGAGACACTGAAATGTAAAGACTGGAGAACAAATCAACTAATTCAAATTGCAGAAGCATAAGAATAACATGTATCTAGTTAACGCATGCTTGTCACCTGGGTTATACACTTAAATAAAGGACATTGTAACCATGATACTATTATAGGGATTACTGTGACATACCAATAAAATGAATAGTAAAATTTAACAAGAAGTTATTCTCTAGGGAAAATAGAGGGAACAAAGGTTGTGTGGACATGAGAGGCACAGTCCAGATATTTTTGAACCACTGCCGTGGTACAGTATAATCAGGCTTTTCCAAAAACAAGACTTTTCTGAGAAAACAAAAACATTTCAGAAGTAACCAAGGGTCAGGCCTGATAACAAAAGGCATCAGAAATCCAATACTATCAAGCAATTTGTTTTCTGTCTGAGTAAAACCTCTATATTAACTACTGTTAAAAGCATTTCCTATCAATGGCAATGCATACAATACAGTAGAAAAAAAGTACAGCCTTATTACTTGGAAAAGATCAGAGATTGAAGATGGCAGAATGAGAGGAAACCCACCATAGCAGAATTAGAAAACACCTTCTAGTTATTTTATTCTTAAGATTAGATTCTTTTCTCCTCCTTTGTATCACATTATTAATTTCCAATTTTTTATTGACCCCATATTATACATCTGTGGAATCTAAGCAAAGCAGATAATTTGCTTCATTCTCATTGAAACAAAGATTATGAACTTCTGTTACTATGTATAATTGCCAGTAGAAGCATTTAGCTGTCTTTTGGGATAGAGTCCTTCAATTTGTACCAATTAGGAAGAAATGCCTGTAATTTTACCTGATTATTATAATTCTTAGAAAATCGTGCAGTATAGATAACCCCCAAATCCTGCCATATTTCAAAAGGAAAAATCTCTCATGTTCAATGTACATATACCCTATCACCTTCAATCTATTTATTTAATAAATACCAAGTGCCTATTATTAGGCAGACATTTTTATAACTTCATTTGTAATTTGCAAGGCTGAGTAGAAAAATGCATATATTAGAAGGAAAAAGAGTGGTTATATTAATTTAATTATTTCAAAACAAGAATCTTACTGGAGCCTTAGTTAAAGGTAGCTTTGACGGAGCAGTTGCAGGTTTCACTCCTGGTGTAGTGCTGACTGGGGCTGAAACATAGCTGACCGAAGTAGAAACTTGCCCAGGTGTTACCACTGGTATAACAGGCAAACCAGTTGTTCCTAGTGGCAAACTGGTTGGTGGTAAGCAAGTACTTGTAGTTGAAGTCATGAGTTTGCTGGGTGCAACAGCAGTCGTTGGGATACCTGGTGTGGCATTGGTTTCTACTACTAGTGACGTCTCCAATGAGACAGAGGCATGTTGAGTTCCAGATGAGCTGTGTTCACTAAAGAGAGATCGCAGCTTTTCCTCTAGAGTCTTTATGTCATCAATTCCAGGAGCTTTGGGCTGTGTATCAGCATCTATTTCAGGACAGTGTGTATGAGGCTGGTTGGGAAGCAAAGCTGGTTGAGGCTGACTATGAATTAGTGTCTGCTGTACAGCAGGCACACTAGCAACAGGCTGTGCTAAAGGTGGGATAGTAGGTATTTGGGGTAATAAAGGTGTAGAAGTAGGTCCTGCTGCTTGGGCAAGGACAGGAGTAGAAGCTATAACTGAGGGAATGACCAAAGGATGCACCCCACCAGGTTGAGAAATGGAACTAGATACTGCTGCTCCAGGGGAAGAGGAGGAGGAGGGTGCAGAGTGGGACAAAGCCAATCCAGCTGTACTGCTATGAGATATTTTATCAAGTGAGTGTGCACTAACCACTACTGTCTCAGCTAGTGTAGGAGCAGAGGTGCTGCTGCTAAGCTGAAGAGATGGCTGTGAAGCTATGCTTGGGAACGGAGTGGTGTTAGAAACTGAGGTTAATGTGGCTGCCCCTGTAGTAGTACTGCCTGCTGATGGCTGAGATAATGCAGGTGGAGGATTAGCCCCTGGAGCAGCAGCACTGCTCACTGCAGAGGCTGAAGTTGTTGAAACCGGTCTAGAGGGTAAAGTACCTATACTAGAAACAACACTCCCAGATGTGGGAGCCAGAACCGACTGGGATGTTGCTGATGTTGAGACAACTGCAGGTATAGTGATGCCTGAAACCATGCTGGAAAGCACTGGTGATTCTTCAGACACAGGTGGTATACAGAGTTCACTTGAAGTTACACTTGTGCAGGTGGTAATCCCTTTTTCAGTGGGCACTGTAATCTCAGACTGAATGACTGATGTGGAAATGTCATTAAGAGGGCAGCTAGTTACAGGGACTGATACTGAAAGTGTGGTTGCTGCTGTGGTGGGGACTCCAGCAATGCTACCCATGGAAGGAGGTACTACTGGAAATGTTGGTCCTGTCTGACTAAAGTTGGGAGGTGCTGTATTGGGTCCTTCTGTCATCTGGGCATTTTTAAGTTCAGAAAAGGCCTGCTGTAGACTAAGGGATGAAGCAGAGTGAGACAAATTCATTCCAGCACCATGAGACGTAGAGGCAGCAACTGCAAAGGAAAAGAAAAAATTCAGAATCAGTCCATTTTTAAAGGGTGGATTTAAAAGAATGTCCTAGCAATCTATTTTTGGATTACCAACTAGGCCACATACCAACAAGGTTTAAAAACTCTTCCAAGGGCCCTGCTGGCATGGCTCAATTGATCTATGAACCACTAGGTCACAGTTCAATTCCAAGTCAAGGCACATGCCCAGGTTGCAGGCTTGATCCCCAGTGTGGGGCATGAAGAGGCAGCCGATCAATGATTCTCTCTCATCATTGATGTATCTATCTCTCCCTCTCCTTTCCTCTTTTAAAACAATAAAAATATATTAAAAAACAGTAACTCTCCCAAGGAAATGATAGGCTCTAAAACAGCAAAGTAGTTAGATCAAAGTAAGTTAGGGTATACGATTATCTGTTTCTGAAAACAAACACAAAACCATGAAGTAACCTCAAAGCATATGCAATAGTACTAAATGGAAAAGCAAATACATATTACTGTATCTATACAGTATCTATTACGTGGACCGTATCTAGTTATGGCTGTCCCTTTGGCTCTTTTTCTTTAATCTTCTCTATTCATCACTTATTTCCTTTCTTCATATGTTTATCTGTTAGTTATAATCCCAATTTTCTAATCTCTTTTATTGTCTGTGTCATTATTTGAACTACTGCTAGATGACCTAGCTTCCAATATAGCAGAGATGCCACAAAATTTATAGAAGTATGTGGTAGAAGCAATTCCTTACCTGTATCTGATATTTCACCGGTGAAAACCTTTGATTCTCGTAATCGACTTTCTGGCACAGGACTCACTATAAACCGTCTTCCAGCAGAATGAACAACTTGAGTTAAAGAACTGGTAGGAATGCCTAGTTTAAAAGAAACAGACCACTTGATTGCATTATTATTATACTGTATATACTGTCACTGACATGAAGCTTTAAGATTTCATTATTAGCACACTTCGGTCAAAGGTAAGAGCAAACACAGAAAGAAAAGAGATTCATTCACCTATTTGTTGTGTCATGGAAGATGCAGGAAGTGGTTGTTTGAACTCTCCTTCCAATTTCTACAAAAAACAAAAGTAGTTCAATTCATTCTCAATGCAATCTGAATTAGGTAAATTGCCACATGCAAAGAGAACACAAGTGTTTGATCATCTCAGACATATGATCACTGGATATTTTGCTTGGCACTACAGTAATATGTTAAACAAACAAACCTTCACTATGGGAATGTTGAACCTACTTGAGAATCTGAAAAGCCATAGTCATCCTTTCCCTGTAGACTCTCCAATCCCTGGTCACCTTCTGGTTCCACACTGACATCCTCACTGAGCATTTCATCAGCTTTTTCAATAATTTCCCGCACTTGATCCACAAAAGACTCTCTCTCTGTTGCTAGAATGAAGTCATTGTTCACCTGTAAAAGAAATGTGATGTCAGTCTGATTAGTACAATGTTTCTCAAGCTTTAAGTCATCCAATTACCAACTTCATGACTTCTGCCCTATCTGCATACCACCTATATTATTATTTACTTGATATTAAAGTTCTTCAATACTAGTTAGGTATGTCCTATACAAAAACATCCTAAATCACAGGCTTGGTGTACTAGTTATATTCACATAGAAATAAATGTAAAAATATATTACAAAATACTGTATATTTGGCTAGGGCAGTGGCTACTTAGATCAAATACTAAGGCAAAACTGGAATTCCAAATGGAGACATACCATAATTGTTGCTATCTCCTCAGGATTGTCACCATCTAAATCAAATTTGAATGTAACCATTTTCCGATTGTGAGTCTCTAACTGACATTCTACTACCCGGTCTCCTTTATTTGAAACCTAAAAAGAAAAAGAAAAGGTACTTCGTATCTTGGAAAACCACATTCACCTTTGTTACTGAATTTGAGAAAGTAATGCAGATTATCACTTGAACTTAAGCCTGATGTTACCACTGGTATTCCTGGCACTGGTACTCTGCCTCTTAAACTGGTAGAAAGAAAATATTAGCCTTTGAGACACATACTCATCTTCCACTGAAGAGTTTGAAAGAAATGTAAACTAAAACTGTTCTTTTTCTAAAAGGTAAATAGAGTCTTATCATAGAAATATGGAATTTAACTATCATTTGAGTGATTAGAAAGTCCTAAAATTTCATCAGTACACCTGAGACTTAGAAATATCCACATAATATAAACTATATGAAACCCACATATCAGCAATACTTACATTCAAAATTCTCAATTTTGGGCGAGAAGTCTTTTCATGACGAGATCGACTTCTTACAGATTTTCGATAATGCCGTTTTGCAGTTCTCCCTTCATGCCTTCCACTGGATGATGGGACATTCTCATTGCCATCACTCATACCTGAAGCAACATCTGAATGTGCACTTCAAAAAAAGAGTTCAGTTTACAATATGAGACTTAAAGTTTTGATATTTTTAAGTTTCATATCATCTTACTACCAGTCAAGGACAGAGAATTTTACTTACCTGTCTATAGAAGAGACCAAAGTGGTAGGCTGGGTAGGTTGTGGCTGTGTTATTGGAACTGGCTCTGGAGGAGCAACCTGAGACACTCCCTGAGTACTCTGTGAATAGAAAGGATAATTCAAATCTTGGCAGTAATACATTTTATTTACTATTCACCATTCCCAAAAAAGCTACTCTTTTTATTTTTCTTATCCCTCCCCTAAGTCCTAGAAGCACTAAATTTACTAGTAATTCTCAATATTCAGCATCTAGAGATAGTGGTCTTAAAATTCCAAAGGAAGTTTCTAAAGCTAGTCTCTGATATAGACTGCATGGTGTGATACCAGCCAACATAGCTGCTAGATAGTGAGAAACTATAATTTGCCATGCAGCCAGCATCTTACCAGAAGTGTGCAATAGGGCAGGCAGAGTAAAGTGCAAAGATGATTCAGATCTTTCTCCTAGCAGGGCAAAAATGATTACTGGGAGCACAGCAGGATAAGATATTTTTACGACTGCCAATGGCAAGAATTTGTGAAAGGAGAAGAATAATGGCTAAAGTACTAGCTAGAGAAGTGAAGTGCTAATAGGGTTAATCTTCTCCAAGGCACACTCACTTCCCAACAGAACAACCAGTGGCAACAAGGCCCCCACATTGGCATTTCATTCTGCTGTAAGAAAAAGTCATTCAGAAGTTAGTTTGAAATAGTCTCCAAATGAGTTCTAAACCAGGGAACCTATGTTTCTGCTCTGTAATTTTTATCCCATTACATATATATGTTTTAGATGTTAACATGCAGAAATTCCATTTACCTCCAGAGCTGCTTGCTGGGAGGATGTAGTGGGGGCTTGTGCTAAACTCACTGCTGGTTGGGACACTTGAACCTGTCCTCCTATACTGCCCACAGGAACTACAAGATTTGATTCCATATAAGGCTGCACCACTGTAGGAAAGTAACCTGGTGTAGCTAATGCTTCTGTAGGCATGGGAGGGGATAAGACTGTAGAAGGGATGCAAACAGAAGCCACGCTGGAAGAGGGAGCAATATTTGAATCTCCTGGATATTGCAGTGGCAATCGAGGTGGGAAGCCCTGTGATAGAAATGAGGAAGGTGAGTTAGTGCAGGTCAGGTCATCAAATTAGCAAAACAGCAAGACATGCCAAAAAAAAAAAAAAAGAAAGAAAAAAAGAAAAGAGAGAGAGAAAGAATGCACATAGCAAAGAATAGTAGCCCACTCTTTTTCTAATAATTTAAAGATTTCTGATTTCAATTTAGGGGACAGGATTCTACAACTGTACTTTAAGTTGCTGTTGTGTTTTTTTTCCCTTCCTCCTGGAGATTATTTAAATAGGAGGAATAGACTTAATACCTTCCCGAAAAATATATACTTTCTAGTCAATCTTAAGTGGAAGAATGAAAAAGCTCTTCAAGGTATCAGTCATTCCAGTCATATCATGACCTGCTAATCTTCTAAATCCAAACCCTGAAGCTTTTTATTGATACCATGTTAGCTACTCTATTTATTCTTCTTATTACAAAAGTAGCCTGATGTACTCTTAGTAGCCATATCTAGCATTTAATTAGCTTTCACTGAGTTTTAAATGAACCATTTTTCTCCCAAGAGGTATCTTCAGAAAAATGGAAATGAATCATTACACATCATCACCCTATCCTTTCTCAGAATTTTACTATTTTCGTTTCTCTAGGAAAGATCAGCAACTACTGTTATTGCTAGTTATTCTGATATTCAACTACTATATTTTCAAGTCCTTGATGGTCTACTATGAGAACAAAACCCTCTGGTGCCCTCCTTTTTGCTAGGTAACACAATACCTGGTACAGAACATCTCCAGAGGGAAGTGGAACCTCAGCAGCTTGTCCAAGGTTAGCTGGTAGTCCCATGGACTGAACTGCTGGCTGCAGAAGCTGTGGGTGAACCTGACTTGGCAGCTGAGTCACAGGCTGCAGAAGGGTTGGAAGCTGACTAGAAGCCAGAGTTGATCCCCCTGGGATCACAGATGCTGTAGCCGATGAAGCCAAGGTGAGCAGAGGCTGATTAATGCCAGCTGCAATTGTGATGGGAAGGGTTGAGAAACCTGTCTGAGCCGCAGACACATGAGGAGCTGATATAGGAATTTGAGAGACAGAGTACTGAGGGAGTAAGGAAGTAGGGAGTGGCTGTCCCATAGGGAGGAAATGAGCACCAGAATGGACTGGAACAACTGAGGGTTGTGTTGCAACTGAGATCTGAGGTTCGCCTTGGATAGTTGGTACTGGCTGGGAAACTGGAAGCTGAGAAGGTAAAGAAAACAAAACAGACAGATTTAAAAAAAAAAAAAAAAAGCAAGGCCACCAAAGCAAGATTTGGTACTGGCTGGGAAACTGGAAGCTGAGAAGGGAAAGAAAACAAAACAGACAGATTTAAAAAAAAAAAAAAAAGCAAGGCCACCAAAGCAAGATTTATGTATTAGCTCAAAGGAATGAAAATTTAAAAAGAAAACAAGAAGAAGAAACCCTGGATACATTAGTGTAAGTTAATATGCCACATAAAAATAGGGAAAGGATTGCAGGATACAAAGAGGATGATTGGCTACTGTTCCAGGTCTTTGTAGAGAAGTTTACTAATGCTTCATTTTTCAACAATAAAATGAGGACCCTTCCACAGGCAAGGCTTTTTTGTTCATAGCATTAATTGAGATATATTTCCCATACCATAATTCACTGGCAGGTTTGCAGTCACTAAATCTATGACTGCTATTACAATAGTTACCGAAATTCAAATGAATTTCTTTATTCCCAGTGGAATTATATTTCATCAATATTGCCTGTAACAAAGGCCTATAAAAGTAGGTATATTTACCGTAGTTCACTGATTCTATGATGTAATCATCCCTCTCCAGCACTCTGTCATTTTAACATTTGTGAAACTGAGATATATCTTACAATTAATGGTGTATCAGTACTTAGAGATACATAAAACAATGGTGCATTTTAAAATTGATAGTATCTCAGAGCAATAAAATATGACAGAAACAATATATTGTGCCAAAATACAAGCACAACAAGCCCCAGTGTTAAAGTTGGGAAAAAGGTAATTCAGAAGAGCATTCCTTCTATGGGGCACTTTTCAAGTGACTGAAAGGATGCCTTAGAAAAGAAATCATTCCATAAAAGGGGTTTTTATGACTTACTATCATTAGGCAATGAGGGATAAAACAATGCATAAATCTACATGAAAATACAGCATATTCCCTGGAATATTAGATAGCTGACACAACTCTAGAAAATGTAACATTTATTAACCCATCAGTTCTAATTCTTGTCAAAATGATTTTAGACTCTTGTCAAACCTAAAAGTTAAATATTTTTAGATGGTCACTGCTCAGTCTGTATCCATTTACATTAAACAATGCATATGCACAAAAGGAGCAATTTTTTACTTCATTTTTGCAAAGAAACAAACAACTTTGATATTTCACCATTAGAGAAAGTAGAAGTCTATCTACATGAAAGAACAGGTTACATGGAATTCCCTTTAGCATACTCTTAGGAACTATTTACCTGTTTTCCAGCTGATACTTGAGGCAAGACCTGTGAAGCCTGAGGCTGACTCACTGGCTGTGCAGTAGTGGCCTCACTGGAGGTTGTTGTCTGTGGAAGTGAATACTGCACTGTCTGTTGAGGGGGGGCTGTCTGTTGTATTCCCTGTTGCTGAGAATAAAATATAATTACTCAGTTTTATTTCAAGTCATTAATAGCATGTTTTCAAGGAATTACGTTTGCCTAAGGCCTTCAGTGTCTGAAAATGATTTTAGTAATCAAGACAAACCCAAATTCATCAATTCCCCTTTACATTTCTTTTTTTCCTCTGGTGTTTTTTACTTGTGGTGGTACCACCAAGAACAATTAACCAGTGTTTCAAAACTTGAGTCACCACTGGTTCTTCACTCAGCATTCCCCATTGCCTCAATAGCATGTCATTTATAAAGATCTTTAGATACCATATCCAAATAGGCCCTACCTCCTCCAACCCCACTCCCCCTTTTTTTCCTATTTCTCCATTATCAGCTCTCACTTTGGTCCTCTATTAAACTAATCCAATCTCCCCCTTTAATCTTTCCAAAATCTATTTTATAAACTGTATAATTAATTTACTTGAAAAATAGCTCTGGTTATAGCTACAAAATAGTGAGAAGAGCATTGTATTAGGAATTTTAGTTTTATCATTTACTAGCTGTAATACCTTAGAGACTGTTCACTTTACTGCCAAAATGAAGTTTCCTTCTTTGAAAATAAGGACACTGTCAACTCAAGTCAAAGCAGGACAAAGGAAATGACTTTTGGGAATCAACATATGCTGGCCACTCTGGTGTAACACACTTAAACTTAATGCATGACACATATTTGTACTCAAATACTAATTTTTATAATAAATTAATTGCTCCCTTTTGTGTAACAAAAATCTGAACTTCATAGCTGACTTAAGGTTTTCTAATACCTATAACTAATTTAAAAAATTATAATACAAAAACAATACCTGTTTGTAATAAAAATTTTAACGAATACATCAGATTATAAAGTTAAATGAAAATACCCGAACCTCATTTCTCAGTGGCAACCACTATTAGTTTAGTGCATCTTTATGATTTTTTTATATATATAAATACATTTTCCTTTGTTAAAATAAAAACATGCCTATTATATAAAAAGTTTTCTCTAACATGTTTTCATTTCATCTATCAATGGCATCAATGTTCCAATGATGACTATTTTCGTTGATTTCTTAGAAAAATAAAATCACCAGTAGTCATGTTCATTTTATTCTTATTTAACTATTTCTGATAATGCAATTTTCTTATTTTAACTTGAGGGACAAATGGCTGTTGAATTATGTAAAATATTTTCAGCAACTAAGATATATCTATCATATTTATGCAACTATAAGGCAACTCTGAATATAAGAAAATTCTGTTTTCCCACTGAAAAGAACAACAAAAAACTGGCACACTTTTTTGGTCAACTTGAATATATTTAAACTTTAAGGAATTTACAGGGAAATACTACAATTATCAAAGGTATTAATTTATATACCTAAATAAGATTGCATATTATATAAGTACTAGAGGCCTGGTGCACGAAATTTGTGCACACGAGGGGGGGAGGGTACCTCAGCCCGACCTGCACCCTCTCCAATCTGGGAGCCCTCAGGGGATGTCCAGCTGCCAGCTTAGGCCTCATCAGGCCTAAACTGGCAGTTGGACATCCCTCTCACAATCTGGGATCTCTGGCTCCTAACCACTCACCTGCCTGCCTGCCTGATCCCCCTAACTGCCCTCCCCGGCCGGCCTGATCGCCCCTATTAACTTTTTTTTTAAATCTTACCCCCTTCACACACAGCTGTATTTGACTTCCTTATTGGCTTCTCCCTCTCACACAATTTTTCTCTCTCCTTTATGTAACACTTTTTCCTACTAACTCATCATTTATAAGCTTTTTTTTCCTCCTTATTTCCTAATTCTGTTCCATCATCTTTCTTCCCATCTTTCTCCTACCCTCCCTCCCTTCCCACATTCCTTCTTTCCTTTATCTTTACCCCTGCCCTCCCTCCCCTTTTCCTTCCTTCCCACCTTAATATTTTTCTTCACTTTCTCCCTCGGACTGCTTTGCTCCCTCCCCCATTTCTTCCTTCTTCCCATTCTCCTTTTAAGCTCTACCAGCTCCCCTTTAAAACTTTCCTTCCCTCCTTTTCTCATCCTACCTTTCCCATACATTCTTCTCTACTTACTTCCACTGTTTTAATATCTATCTACCTGCCTAATTATTCACTATCATTTATCTTTTTTTATTTTCTAACTCCTACTTTTAAAATCTGTCCCCAGTACACAACTATATTTGATTTTCATTATAGCTCCTACAGTTCACTCATACATCCTCTTTCCTTCTTTAACTCTGCTCTCTACTGACTCCTTTATAAAATTCTTCCCTCCTTCGTTCCCTTCTTAAAACTTCTGTTCGGGGGGTGGGGTGGGGAGGCGAATTAACCCCCAGCCCAGGGTTCAGCCCCAGCCAGAGGTTCACCATCCCACCCCCCTTCCCCAGCCTCCCCGCTGCTGTCCTGCTCCCATTGCCAGCGAGGGTGGCTGAGGTCTGCGCGGCCTGGGCGCTGCTGCCACGAAGCAGGAGGGCCTCCACATAGAAGGCCTCAGACTGTCCACCACTCCATCCCGGACCCATGAGCACCTCCCCACCAACGGCCCGCATCTGGGTGGGGCTCCCCACTCGCCACCTGTGCCCCGCCCCTCACCAGATGCACCTGCCCTGCACCCCCCCACCCCCCGTGGTCGCCACACCCTCCTGCGTGCAGCCCCGTGTTTCCTTCCCTTTTCCATTCCTGCATCTTTTTCTTGTTCCCTTTCTGTATTTCTGTTTCTCCTCTCAGCATGTCTGCATGCAGGCCTGCCTTCCTCTCCCTCTCCTTTCTTATCCCCTCCTATCATATCCTATCCTACCCCAGGCCTTGCAGCTGCCTGAGCAGAGGGCGGGGACGCAGCCTGTTGACATGGTTGTGACGTGACGCTGTAATGGACGATTTGCATATTCATCTATTATTATATAGGACAGTAATTTCTTGACTTTTATTTTAAAACCCATTCTGTCAGAATTTGTCTATAAATATTTCCAAACACATAGACTATTTTTAAGATCCTTACATTTGTTCTCGCCAGTTTTATTCCATTAATATTTTTTGGTTATTGTTCAAAATAAAGGACATTAAGAGCTCTGTGACATGAAAGTATGATAAAGGCTTGAATACAGTATATGGTGATTCCCTTCTTCATACTAAAGAAAATGGATAAATTTGAGAAAAAAAAATCCCTACCTTATATTTGGGTATGTGATTATCTCTCCCAACAGCATATATGCAGAACCATGCTCACATCAAGAGTTAGACTCAATCAGCTCACTCCAATCAGCCTTTTTTTTTTCTCTTTAGAATATTCTTTATTCTTTTTTTAAAAATATATATTTTATTGATTTTTTATAGAGAGGAAGGGAAAGGGAGAGGGATAGAGTATTTGCCCTTGACTGGAATTGAACCTAGGACCCTTCAGTCTGCAGGCCGACGCTATATCCACTGAGCCAAACCGGTTAGGGCTATTCTTTATTCTTACATCTGAGACTAACCAATAGTTAGAGTCCAGTTCAAATGGGATCTCTTTCACAAAGCTTTCCTGATATTCCCCTCACTGTTATGTAATGTCTCTCATTTCATGACACAATTGGGTAGCAATTAAATGGTGAATTATGAAATCAGATTACTTGGATTAAATTCTGTTGTCCATCTTTTATAAGCTGTATAAGCTTGAGTAAATCACTCTACTTCTTTAGATCTCATCTTGGCTTTCCCATCTGCACAATGGAAATAATGATAGTACCTATACTACAAGGTTCAATAAGGATTAAATAAAAATGCAGGCTAGTGCTCTGTACACTGTATATAATGTTAGCCATTATCCTTATTTGTTTTGTAGGAGTTGACATATATGTCTACTAGGGTAGTTAGGCTCCCTGAAAGAAGTCATAGCTGGTCCCTTTTGGGCCTTGGCATAACTTGTGGCTCTTCAGAGCATGAACTCAATTAGGAAAATAAATTGCTTACTTAGTTGGGAGGTGGTGCTGATGAGAACAGTAAAAAGTGAACAGTGTTTATAGACATAAACCCTCACTCTTTGCTTAAAATAACTGAGAGGCATGTATGCCAATTGTACCTTAGAACATTTGAGGAGAAGTGGCTCTTTTGGATAGACCAGGAGTATGTGGTGATTTTTTGTGTGCACTATCACACTGGCTAATAACCAACACATCAGCCAACCAGGTATTATTTAGCACAGTAGCTTGGCACCAGCTTTGCATAAACTTGCCTCATGAATCCAGTTCAAACCAGCCTATCCTGACTGTGTACTATCTGTTGGACATGGGTGCTGAATAAAAAAATATTCATGAACCTCAATTAAACAGAAACTAAGAAATACCTGAAGATTTTACATGTGCCCTTCAGAAGAAGTTACTAAGTAAGTAGGGCAGCTCACGAGTTTTCTTGTGGCAACAAACTAAGTTTTCCAGTAGAAAGAAGCAGCTATTTTTAGTACCTCATACCACTAAAAGGTATTCAATAAAAACATGAAAAAAGCAACAAATCCCTTATCCATTATATTTCAGAAACCCATGAAATAAAGTAAATGTCAGCTAAAATACATTTCTTGCCTAGCTCTAATAAAACTAGAGATATGGTTTCCTAAGGGGTAAAATAAAAATTATATCTAAAAACAGACTCTACTCATATAGTATAGAAGATTTACAATCTTTCTTTAAAATTTATGGAAACCCAATAGCTACAACAAATAAGTGCAGCTTCTTGGGTACCTCTACAGAATCTTAAGTCCCTACAGAACTTTAATATAGTAGAAAAGAACGCTATAGAAACCTTGAATTCTGGCTTGTAATTTTTAGTTCTATTCATTTACATGTTTATATGAGCATGGAAAATTAAGTACTTTAAACTGCAAATACTTGACTCAATTTTATGATTCTCCTTAACTTAAATATCATGCTATATTTAAAATAAGTTACAAAATAAAAGTTATCTAAAAAAAATCACAAACATAAATTCTTATTTGTACTGTAGAGATAGTCATTTAGCCATATTTTTTTTCCACAGAAGAGTCAACTACCTAATTCTTTTAACCTGATATTTATGAAATTGTTTAAATAGAGTAAGATATATAAGAAATTCCTATAGAAAGGGAAAAACAGAGTACACCCTTATATTTGCTCAGTTTATTGGTATTGGCTCTGTGTCTAAAAACACACAAATTAGGAGACTGGTATCCATGATAATGCTTCTATCCTCAACCAGCTTTATTTAACTTTTAATCTGTATTCTTATTGGGGGTTAATATTAAAATAGAATTTGTTAAGGTTGGCAAAAATGTGACTACAACTGAACTATAAATATATATACATTCAAATATTTGGCTGAAAGAAACAGCAGGAGCAAGACAAAGCATATAATTCCCAACAGCTACGTTCTATAAGATAGAGGTGTTCACAGAGTTAAACGTGTATATAGCGAAAGTAACCTTGTACAAAGAACACCTGATCTTAAACTAGTATCATATGACTACATGGTCACATGCTGGACCAAAAGCAGGCAATTTGTAATAAGAATTACAAGCTTTGGCCCTGGCCGGGTGGCTCAGTTGGTTGGAGTGTTGTCACCTATACCAAAAAAGCTTGCCGGTTCAATCCTCAGTTGGCTTGCATATAGGAGGCAACAGTATCAACGGTTCTCAACCTGTGGGCCGTGGCCCCTTTGGCGGTCGAACGACCCTTTCACAGGGGTCGCCTAAGACCATCCTGCACATCAGATATTTACATTACAATTCATAACAGTAGCAACATTACAGTTATGAAGTAGCAATGAAAATAATTTTACGGTTGGGTCACAACATGAGGAACTGTATTTAAAGGGCCAGAAGGTTGAGAACCACTGAGTTAGATGATGTTTCTCTCTCTCTCTCTCTCTCTCTCTTTCCCCCTCCCTCCTTCCCTCCCTCCCGCTAAAAATCAATAAACATATTCTCAGGTAAGGATTAACAACAACAAAAAAGAATTAAAGGCTCTGTTTCAAAAATCAATAGGAACAGAAGCCAATTTACAATTTGGTGGTTCAAAAACACACTTTGTAGGAAACTATGTACCATATAGTAACTATAAATTTTATTTGAAACAGTTAATAAATATTGAATTGTGCCAAAAAGCATTATTTCCATGCAAATAATTATTACAAATATCACCAGTGATGATGCTCACAAAAGAACAAGTCATATATATATAAGTGAAAATAGAATTGATATTCTTTGTATTGTTAAATTATGTATTGAATTATCTGTTTAAGAAGGCAGATAAATTTGACCAGCATCAATGATTCTTTTAATCTAGTAGATTGTTCAAAAATACATTAAATAAAGGAGAGTTTCTAAAATGTTACTGAATACGAGATATGTTATGCCTCTTGATTTTCCTTTCAAACACTTAGTAGGCCATTTACATCAGAAATTGAATTCAAGAAAGATGTAAAACAGTGTATTGGCTACTGCTAATCCATAAAATGTAGCAATGAATTGTTCTCACCTGCTGAGAATGTTGTATGGGTTGGGAAGATGAAACCCCTGTTACAATACTTGAGGATGGCTGACCCTGGCTCTGACCCTGTGCCTAGAGAAAAAAAGTAAATACAACAAATTAGAAAAGCACTGAAGTAAATGTACAGAGAAATCAGGCTTTGGCAATAAATATTAAGCTCCTGAGAGTTTGCTTGAGTAAGATGAAACATTAGCTTGATAAAGTATATATGAAGAGACTGTTGGGGAATCTTTTGTAAGAAAAGGTTAAGAAAAGAACATACTCTGATCCTATGCAAAAACCACTGATAGTTAAAACCTAACCATTTCTGCTCAGGCTATAATTTTAGCTAAAAATGTAAGATTCCTAATATAATTGTTAATGACAATAATCAGGAAAAAGTAAGAATATCAATGTAAAAAATACCCCTCTGTATGTAAACAATTAAAGAAAAAAGAGCATTTGATAATGCTAATTTGGTTCCTTTTGCTATTTCTTGTAGTGCCATGGTGACTTTTATGAAAAAGTGTAAAAAAAAAAATCTGTTATCATTAATTGCTTACAGTATTAGTTCTCAAGCAGGGACAATTTTGCCCTCACCTCAGGGGACATTTGGCAGTATCTGGAGACGTTTTTGGTTGATGCTACTGGCATCTACTGGAAAGAGGCCAAGGTTGCTGTTAAACATCCTACACTGTGCAGAACAGCTATCCCAAACAAACAATTATGCAAAGTAAAACATCAATAGTGCTGAATTTGAGAAAACCTGACCTACAAAAGTCTAAGTTAAAATAACAATGTGAGAAATGAATGTGGGGCTTTACAAGGTTTCTTTGAAGGTTCCTTGGATATAACATGTCACTACATCTTAACCACTATACACATTCATTGTTTCTGCAATAAGTCTGTAAATTAACTACTTGATATTTGACATTTTATTTTGGAAATTTAAAGAAGAACGGCTGGCAGTGCATTAAGATTTACAGTACAGACTGACAACTAGTGTAATGATGTGAGTGTACTGCATACCCATGGAGTATAATTTTAAAGTTTCTGGATCTTTTTTATTCTTGTTACTATTCTAAGTAAATGATACGTTAGGTACACTCTCAGGGTTGTTTATGCCCACATAGGAAGAAAGTACAAAGGAGAACATACAGTTTTTTATAAAAGAGTGGAATATTTTAAAGATCCAAACGATTTCTTAAATATATAATTGCATAATCTCCTAGACAGATCTTAATAAGACTTATAAGTTTGACAAAAATGTATCAAAATATATAAAATAGCTAATACTAAATCCACTTCTTGAATTCTATTATGGACATTACTTGGTCTTTATTTGTAAGAGTGCATAAGCTCATAAACATAAATAACAAAATTTATATTTGTTGATAAAAACACCAAGGCCTGGGATATTTAATGTTCCTTAGCTTGCAACATATATCACAAGTTCTTAAAACAAATGTTAAAAAACCCCACCACCCACACTAGATTCTAACGTAGTTGCTACAAATTAGAATTAGTTAACTTTATGGATTAACATTTTATTTGGATATATACAGTGACTTGTTTGATTGATGCCTTTTTAAAAAGGCATCTTCATTTTGTTAAAACAAAACTCTTGAGATGTTTCCTTTCTGTCTTTTAAAATCCTTCCACACTAATGAAAATTCTGTGTATTGTTAATTCTATGTAAAAAAAGGTTTTTTGTTGTTGTTTTTTAAACTAGCCTTGTTTATTTCTAGGGAGAAAGAAATACTTCACATTAGTATTTATAAATAATTAATGTTGAGTCAACATCACAATATAGACATCTACTTTTTTACTACTAGTTTTAAATATGCTATCTATGGATAGAAGTAATTGATTTTGATAACCAACTAAAATTCTAGTTTTTATTTCTTTTTCTAAGGGTTTGCATATATTATAGGTAAATTAGGCAGCTTCTCTCTCATATTTTGTTCTTAAATACAAATAGTTTATAATACTCCCAAATGAAGAAATTCAATAATAAATTAAATTAAATAATATTCCTCATAAATGAAAAGGAGGGATAGAAAATTTAAATGTAATGATGCGTAGTAGGGTAGTTTAAAATAGTGGAAGTTTTCCTATAACCTGTGGATGGAGTGCAGATCCTCCTGAAGAATATGAGGCAGATAAAACCTGCTGAGATGTGGTTCCTTGGGGGAAACAGAAGAAAAGTGGGGATTCTTGTAACACTGTCTGAGGCAGACGGATAAAGGGTAATGAGACGTCAGAGCCATAAGGTGCAGCTGCTCCCCCTGTAGGGGGAGGTGATTGAAAATCACTGGGGTCTGAAGAAGTAATTTGTGAGGAATCACTGGAATATTCTGGGCTTCCTATTGGCCAGTTCTGTCCGATAGGCTCTATCACAGAAACGGTCAATTCTGGGGCATAATTATGCTGTTCTTCAGTCACAGGCTGCAGGCGGCCATGTAATCCAACTGGTTGAGGAGGTGATTCTTCCTGATTCAAGTCCATTGCAACCTGTCGATTTCGGTAAGCACGCTGAGGTAAAACTCCCCCTCCTTCTCCTGAAGAGGAGCTTGGAGTGTGAACATGAAATTCAAATACACAATTGCTTCTGCTCTCATTGTTATGAATTAACACGGCAGGCGCAGAATGAGGAACAAAGACAGGGTGAAATTTCAAACATGTAGCATCTGTACTGATAGGTGCAGAAATACTAGAGAGGGGAGATCCTGGACTCAATCCAGAATCTAATCTTAAATTCTGAAGGTGTCCTACCAAGAAAGCCTGTCCAGATGGAAATTCAAAGACAGAACGTGAGGTAGGGCCCCCTTGTACTGGCTTCTGTTCAGGTATCTGTTTCATAGGACTTGACAGTACTGGTGAGTTGTATGGAATACCCTCATACTGTTCTGCCACCTGGGCCTGGTACTGTACCCCAGCTAGATACAACGCTTCCTGAGGAACAAAACTGTGAGCTTCTTCTGAAAGTACTAGTCCAGGTCTACAGTCACTGTAAACTTGAGGTGGTTCAAACAAAGGATTGACCGGTATCTCACATGGCTCTCCAGTTATTCTACTGGCTGTAGTACCCAGCATAACTACGGCCTCTGGTGTCCAGTTAGCTGGGCTGCCACCAGGTGGAAGAAGATTTTGGCCAACAGTCCTCAGCAGGGGTTGGAAGTGGTGAGTTTGGGCTTCCAGGAAGGAGGTGCTCTTACGCCGCTGGGAAATGGCCACCTTCGGTGGACAGGTGGGAGGTGGTGAAAAGGAAACTGGACGTTCATGAATAGTTGGGAAAAATATCTGTGATTCTGGGTATGTTGGGGTCCCCCCACACGGATGCACCATGGACTGAGGCTGTATCAACATGAATAAGACAAGTAATTCATACATTCATATGTGAAATTACATTTGACATGCACAACTGGATAGCTCTGTGTAACCCTATGAAATGGTTACACCAAATTTATAATTAATAAAGAAATAACAATACTTGTAGAAATTATGTGCATAGTGAAAATCCATTAAATACATCCAGGGTCCATGTAATTATTTTGTGGGACTCTTTGCATCAGATAAAAGCTGCTTTTCCACAAATTTCCATTCTCAACTTTCCTTTCTCAAAAGAATTTAACTTTCTAAGTGATTATTTTACTTTTACCTACAATTAACATGCTTACTCTTTTTTTTTTAACATGCTTACTCTTAGACTTAATATAAATTACATCAGTAGAGAAAGAGTTAAGGAAAAACAATAAACCCAACAATTTTTATAATATAAGAAATGCATTTTAATTTAAGCTACTATACAAAGTCTACCTATATTTTATATTTATTATCCTCTCCTGTTAGAGGCTTCAGTGTTATTTTCTTATCAAGTAATCATATATCTTCTAAGTAGAAATCAGAAGAGATTTTTGGTGGATAGTAAAAGATACACAACTTGACTAGTGACAGTAATGTCTTTTTTCTGGTCTATCCCAAACCAGATACAGTTAATTTTACTACATGAAACATGTGACAGATGCCAAATTACTAAATGTCCACTTTTCTGGTCCTAGTTAATGGTTGAATAATCTAGTGTTCAAATCAGTTGAAAAGAATATAAATAACAGCTGACTTGATACAACAGTTTTTTGGGGGGGGGGGGGGTCAAAGAAGAAGTTCCGGATTTAAAACTCTAACTTTAGAATCCTACTTTGCCCTTGCCAAGTGCAAAAAGTGCACACTGTAATAATTCACTTTCATAGGCTCATTTTTTAAAAGAGTACGGTTTCATTTTTTCAATAGGGAAGACCCCAATCAAGTTAGCAAAATAGTTCTATTGTTATTTCATCACAACATCTAAAAGAGGGTTTCTATTAGTATTCAAAAGCCATATCATTCTCTTAGGTAAAAATCTGAAGATTTGGGCATTGCTAGATCAGAATGTTAACTATATTCTCTATCTGGAAAAGCAACAGCAAGGTCCCACAGTGTTTAAAACTTTAAAAGATAGATCTTTTATAGACATGGATGGGCCAACGAAAATCATATGTACTATATATGTGACTAATGTATTCATTAGAGTCAAGATTCCACCTTAATCAATCTAAGAAAAAAAATAATTTCATGAGGGAACATTATGTGGCCTTTTAGTTTGTTGACACATCGTTTCAAACAGCTAAGAAATTAAAATCAACTTTCACTCTTCAATTATTATTCACTGACTATGGGGGAAAAATAGATTCGTCCAGTTTCATTAGCATCGCTTTAGAATAAAGTGAGGAGAAAACATTTTTGGGTATTGTTTGATAAAGGGAAAATTTGCCTTTGATTAAGCCAACAATGAACTTAAAATTAAATAATACTCATATTCTTTACTAGGATATGAAAATGCAAGGATTTGTATAGGTCAGTGGGGGATAGGAGGATATTTTTAAAAAGCTAAATTTTATTGTGCACACATTGATATGTGTCAAGGGTGTTATAAGCATTCTCTCTCATTACCTCCTTGCATTTTTCCCCCATAAAACCTTGTAACAAAAAAAAAATTTTTCTACAGAAGAACTGATATCCTAAAGCATAACGTAATACTAAGTTCAGTGCTGTTATTTAATTTTTATGAAAATACTTTATGCCTGGATGTATTCATTGGTAATAAATTTTCATTTGTCAGGAAGTTTATGGTTACATACAGTACTGACAAAGAGGGAAGGCAGGCTGGAGCGTCGGTGCTTGCGCTGAGAGGCAGAGTGCATAGGCAGGACACTCTCCAATGCTTTACAAAGCTTTTCGGCAAAAGTTTCCTCAGGGGCAGTCCGAAGGAGGGGAGGAGAAAGAGGTGCAGACTGCACTGGTGGTGGGGTGGAAGGAGCACTGGGAGAGATGCGGGACAGAGAGGGAACAGCAGAAAGATGGGGAACACAAACCGACATGCTACGGCCACGACGAGGCTAAACAGAAAACAAACACACACATGAAAAACACAGTACTTTGAAAACAAAATAACCAAATGTACAATGATAACAGGGCAAAGCTGACATAAAGAAACATTCTTTTCCCCCCAATTCCACAAAGCCAATTTTTTTTGGAGAGAAATAATTCCAGAAAGCACACCTGGCTGATCATATTTATTCTCTCTACACTGTTGGTCAAGTACAGGTTTTTTTTAATGAAGAACCATGATAATGATCAATTATCTTCCTAAATATTCTAAAATAATATGAATTATTGTGATTGTATGAATAAGAATGAGTGACTGAGGTAGCAGAACATAGGGTAAACAATGAATATTGGCTTATAGTTTCTGCAAACTTCTAAAGATTAAACAAGAATGAATTCTATTAGTTGAATGCACATTACAAGATATAGAAGATTTTAAGTCTGGATTACTTTGCAGGAGCTCTGGAAGCCTCAGAAAAGGTTTCTCATTTCTATTGAGTAGGCATCAGATTAAAAAAGTTATTGGCTCACAGTATTTTATTTATTTCGCTTGCCTATATCTGTAAAGGTAATTTAAAAAGTCATTTTCTACTAGGAAAAGCATTATCTTTCTAGTAGTAATTCACAATAGATACAGGAAATATTGTGTATTTATATTAAAGTAGTCAATGGAAAATAGCTTAAATGTGAATCTTTAAAAATTAACTTAAAAATTTTTTTCAGGTACATCAGAGATTCAATTTAGGTTTACAAAGTTTAAGGCACCTTAACACAAAGGTTATAATACAGCTACAAAGCAGTACATCTAATACTGCAAGGTTGTCCTGAGCAAGATTTTTATTTCCTTTTGGATATTGTAAACTGCAACTAATTACATTTTTTTTTTCTCCTAAAATTGGCTGCATAGAATGCTATGAGCCAAATTTATGGCCTGCCAGCAGCAAGTATTTAAGTATCATTGTATGATTATGTATTTCATTCCTGGTTCTATTTTTCTCCACCCTTGTTTCTCTTTTATTCTAACTTCTAAATTCTACATATAATTGTTATATTATTGTAAGTTACAATAAAATCTTTCTTGAATAAGAACAAAATTATAAAAATTTATTAAGTTCTCAATATTTAATAACTTCATGATACCTCCAAAGAATATTGTCATTAAAAGGCAAGAATGTTATTAGCAGCCTGCTTTTAGCACATCAATAAATATAACTATGTTTGTGGTGCAAATAGTTAAAATCTTCATAAATGATCACTCCACTTCCTTTTCTAAAGAAGGGACCCAATGTTCATAGCCCTGTAATGAATGAATGAAGCCAAAAAAATTAAAAGTAGTTTTCAAAAAGTCTAGTGTGATGATCAGAAAAAAGTCAATTATAACAAGAGTAGAAACTGACAAGAAATTCTGACAAATAATATTTGCCAGATCACAGAAATACATCTATACACTCTTTATAAAGTTTTTCTAACCTATCTAATTATCTTAAAGGTCAGAAAAGTAGATTGTTAAAACATTTTAACAATTAGTACATTAGTAGTTAGTAGTTTTAGTAACATTAGTACATTAGTAGTTTTCTTTGTGTTACTGTGGCCATTCATCTTGAGACCTAGCCAATGTAGGACTGATAAATAGACTCTGAAATAAACACCTTTTATCCCAAGCTGAAGGATAAAAGACAAGAGCAAGCAGAAGTATTTTCTTAACAGAGAAATATTTTCATTTATTGAAGAGCAAGAGTTCCACAAAATTCAGATGAAAAGCTTTCTGCAAAAGGGAAATCTACCTGTCTAAAGATTTCACTAAACAACTGTTATATAGTGACCAGTTATTCTCCAATTCCTTCTTGAGCCAGATGGTATGTTTTATTTACCTCTGAAGACTTCAGAGGATCATCAAAAGAAATGAGATATTATCTGATGGTCTAGTTTAATATTATAAGAAGCAAAAGTGGCTAATGTAAAACATGGGGTAATAATGTGTATATATGTGTCTGTGTATGTATGTATATATAAATGTATAAAACGTTTTAGGAAATAATCTCCACAAGTTGATTCTAAAAATAAATCAGTAAGAAACAGATACCAAATAAAGGGAAAAAGCACATGAACATATAATAAGGAAGGAACTTGTGTCCAACACAGACTTAAGGAGGAACATACATAGCAACTAATGATTAAACACAAGCGCTAAATTAAATGGTCATACAAATAAAGGATTCTTTCACCCTAGAGTACTCACATGCAGCATTCTATAATGGTCTGAAGGTCTTACCTGTGTTTTATACAATAAAAAATCTTACAGAAAATACTTAGTAATTCTTTTAATAAGTAAGCTTTGAAAAACTCTCCTTACCCACAACCCCCAAACATTTGTATATCTAACTTATGCTGCTCTGAACAGTTTCAACTCTAAAGTGCTAAAGAGAACATTATCATTATCTTTAATCAAAGGCAGAACAGCCTAAATCTTATACCCAGCTGACCTTTCCGTGTGTGTGTGTGTGTGTGTGTGTGTGTGTGTGTGTGTGTGTATTCCCTGCCCTGCCTGAACTACTCTTAATACACTCAATAATAAACCTATTTCTTTCAGAAATACACCATGTATATTTTCTACTTCAGACTCATGCTACTACCTGGATATGAGAAATAATTTAAATTTAACACATTATCTATTGGCTCTCATTATAGGTTTACACTCTCTTAAGCTGTTACTTACCATACTTGAGGGTGGATATACCCCATGGGGCTGAGATTGTGCTTGGACAACAGAAGCTGTGTGCCCTGGGAGTGTGCCAGTAGAATGTGCCTGTTCATGTTGGGAACCATATGAAACTGTCTGTTGGCTGCTCACTCGAGACTCTGTGAAGACAGAAGATCCCTGACCACTGTCAACAGTCCCGTCAGCTGAAGGAGAAAAACAGAGAGAGAGACAAATCATAAAATGGAGGTTCACATTTTCCTCATCACAAACTGATGACTTTAGGATCAAATAGTTTTTTTCTTTGCACAGACCTGAACTAAATAAATAATGAATACTAGTTAATTTACTAAGTATATTTCTATATTTAAATGAGAGATCCATATGAAAAAAAGTTTTAATGTCTTAAAAAAAAATCCCTGGCTATCACAGACTCTTATTATCTTACAAATAAAGGAATTAAATGGAATGCTGTTAGCCTTAAGTTTGACATAACTCTCAAAGTCCTGAATTTGGAGATCAGTGGGTTCTTAGTATTAAGCAGGTAGCTCTATAACTTCTAGCAGTCTCATTAGTTTCCAATTTATACATTATTCAGCTTTGTTAAGAGCTAAACCAGATTAATGGGTTTAATGTAAGTCAGCTCTTAAATTATAAGTAGCTAACATAAACTTGTTCATTTTTCATTATAAATTACACTAGAGGCCCAATGCATGAAATTCATGCACTCAGGGGTGGGGTGGGGGGTGTCCCTCAGTCCAGCCTGCACCCTCTCACAGTCTGGGAGCCCTCAGGGGATGTTCGACTGATGGCTTATGCCTGCTCCCTGGAGCGGGCCTAACCCGGCAGTCAGACATCCTTAGCGCTGTTGCGGAGGCGGGAGAGGCTCTGTGGGAGCACACTGACCACCAGGGGGCAGCTCCTGCGTTGAGCATCTGCCCCCTGGTGGTCAGTGCGTGTCATAGCAACCAGTGGTTCTGCAGTTCGGTCCATTTGCATATTAGCCTTTTATTATATAGAATTTCATTTTAAGGATCTGTGAAAAGTAGAAATCTATAAATTGGAATTTCCAAGATGAAGGAACCTGTAAAATTATCTTATGTCCTTTTCACATTTCCTCACTGCCCCATCCTTCTTTTCTATTAGTCATGAATGTAAGAATAGAAACAGGTAGATGGTAACCATTTCAAACTTATTATATGTTGCATTCATAATTCAAAACCAAGAGCCCAGTGCAACATCATTAATAAGAAGATAAAAAGTCATGGACCTGTAGAGCATTATGCTAAGTGAAATAAGCCAGTTGGAGAAAGATAAATATCACATGATCTCACTCATTTGTGGAATATAATGAACAAAATAAACTGATGAACCAAAATAGATCCAGAGACACAGAATCTATCGAACAGATCGTCCAACCTCAGAGAGAAGGCAAGGGAGGGGAGAGTGTAAGAGATCAACCAAAGGCTTGTATGCATGCATATAAGCATAACCAATGGACAGAGAGAATAGGGGGTGAGGGCATGTGCTGGGGGGGTGGGGGGGGGGGGGTGGGAGCAGCTGGGGAGAGATCAATAGGGGAAAAGGAGAAATATATAATACTTTAAACAATAAAGAATTTAAATAAAAAAATTCAAAACAAACAGAGGCCAGAGGGGAGAGGCAGAGAAAATGGTATCATCCAGATATGGGCCCTAACAAGTATGGGGTGGCTATGAAAGTATTCTTAGAGATGGATGATACAACTCTGCATCCACAGGAAGTAACAAGACCTCAATATAAATCTAGAATCAGAAAAGATAGTTCCCCCATTACAGTAAAACAAAATAATTTGGCCCTCTATTAAAAAAGTCAATTAGGAGTATCCTTAGCATACTTGTCCACTTTCCAAAATACTTACATAACACAGATATACTAGGTTGTTGGTACTGTAGTTGCTGATGTTGGTCTGCCTCAGGTTCTTCAGGTTCTACTTGTGTAGAAACTGAAGCTGAAGTGGTAGCGGCAGTAGGTATGCCAGTGCTAGCAGAGGGGAGCTGCTTGATTCCTGCCTGGGAAGCACTTGATTGTTGATCTACTTGCTGTTTGAAACTGCTCTCTTCCTGTTTTCTTTTTTCTTGCTCCTCCCGCACCAACTGCCGCTGCTCCCGTTTTCTCTTAATTAATGACACTCTATCTTTGATGGCCTTCGCCATGGTCTTGTGATCACCTTCACAGACATACCCAGACTCTACCTATAGGATAAAAATGTACATTAGGAAGCAGTAGGTTATCAAAACAAACCAAATATAAAACAAAAAAGGCCCTTTTGGGAGAAAAGTAAAGAAGGAGAAGGCTCTCTAAGACTTGATCTTAACCAAACTGTGAAATTACTGGTCTAACATTATGCATTTTCCCACCATTTTTGTAGATACTCATGGGGTGGGTGCCAAGATCTTTGTAGAAACTTGAGAGGTGGGTATACCTTCACTTCTTAAAACAACAAAACAATGGGAAACCTAAAACCAAAGTTTTTAAACCAAATTAAGTCCCAGTAGATTCTATTCATTCTATTTCCCACTCACACATAACCATTACTATTAACCTGTGTTGCCTGACTTCCTTTCACTCCCGTGGTCGGCAAACTGCGGCACGCTAGCCACATGCGGCTCTTTGGCCCCTTGAGTGTGGCTCTTCCTAAGCCTTAGGAGTACCCTAATTAAGTTAATAACAATGTACCTACCTATATAGTTTAAGTTTAAAAAATTTGGCTCTCAAAAGAAATTTCAATCGTTGTACTGTTGATATTTGGCTCTGTTGACTAATGAGTTTGCTGACCACTGCACTAGGCAACCACTTAACCAGATAAAACAATTGTGGTAAATATGTTAAGTAAAAGTAAAAACAATTAATTTAGGGTTTATACAGATGACTGGTCAAAGGCAAATGTATCAATATTTAGAAGACATAACTTTGCATTCTCACTAAATATGCTTATACAAACTAGGAGTCATTTAACATTAAACTCTCAAAATTACTTCAGAATGTATTCTAGTTTCTTTATTTCCATATTCATATTCTATTCTATTAGATCCATCCATCCATACCTATCTAAGTCTATATATCTTTTCCTCAAAAGTAATTTTGGGGCCATTAATCAACACAATTTTATATCAATGGGATATGCCATATACACTGCTTCATAAACTGTTTTTTTGCTCAATAATATCAATATACATAAATCTGCATCAATTTTTAAATGGCTGATTAGTGATAATTTACCATTTCTTGAGCAACATCTTCTGGCACATCTCTGTCCAAGTCAAAGGAAAACTCAATAGCTTCATTGTCTTTGTATTTTCCCTTTAATTTCTTAATATCTTCAATACGTAGCCATAATTTAATGGCTATCTTTTCTCCATCATCTTCTTCTGCTAATTCTACCCGTACCCCTGTTTCCTCCTGGAAGAAGGCATGGTTCAAAAGGTCTTTGATAGAATATCTTCCGAAGAGAGAAGGGGGAAAAAACACACATAAAGCGCCATTAGATTTAAAAGATAATTTTCAAGTGTGGCTAATTATTGTTATGCTTGGAATAATGAAAAGGATTGACAAAAAAACAAGGGAAATTTGTAACTCATTTTTATATTGCTCCATTTGAATAGCGATTATAGAATTTTACTCTCAAGTTACAGAACATCATAACAATCTCATATATAACAATATCATTTATGAATAAAAATGGAAAGTATTGTTATCTTTTTAATATAAATATCTAATTTAATAGTGTACTAACAATACCAAGTAATACAAAGACTACCATAGCTTCAAAATACCATATAATTGTTTATATAGCATTTATAGTTACCAAAAAAAAATCCTCATATGTAGGATCTCATCTGATCCTTGACCAACATTCAATAAGATATCCTAATTAGGATATGGAAGTTCAGAGAGGTTGAAAATCTTGCTCATAGTTATAAAAGTAGTAAATGGTGGAATTAAAACTCAAAAATAAATCTTTTGATTTCAAGTTCATTACCTTCTACTACAGAAGCTTTATTTATCCCCCAAAATTCTCTCAATTCCTGTTCAACAATTTGTGTACTAGGCAAGCAGAAGTCTGATTGTAGAACAATCTTCTTTAGATAAATGGTCTCAAAATACCAGTAATCTAGTGAACTGGTCCATCCAGAAAAGAAACATAGTAATATGTTTGAAGACTGGGAAACAAATATTCCTTTGTTTATAGTAAAAAAAGTTCTTAAAGAGATTAAGGACTCTCCAATCAGTGCATACAAAAATAGAAACCCAAATTAAATTTCTACTAAAAAGCCTTAAAGATCATGATGTTAACCTCTTCCAAATAATGAAGTTATGAAAAGAGCATGAGACTGGAGAAGGGAAGATATGGAATTCTTTAATTTGGTTGATATACCTGATTGCTCACATTCTTCTGGAGGTAGACTATGCTCAACTTACAATTTATATTTGTACAGGCTGATCTTTTTTTTTTTTTTAGAGTGTAAGGGGGGGACATTGAAAGTGGATTATTTTTCAAAAACAGACATTGGACCTTTGCCATGCCTAACGGGTGATGAATCAGCTATATGGCAGATCAGATACTTGCCACTCCTCTGAGAAAAGTCCTCTGTTAGTACAAATGACTAAGCCAGATCTCCTCCTAAGCTTTGGGCAAAGTCGTCTCTTTTTACTCAAAGGAATTTTGATGTTTTGCTCTTCTTCAATTCTGGCACAATAAAAGCAAATCAAGACCTATATAGTTGAGTTGATTTTCAAGAGCTAAGATTTTATTTTACCTTTTAGAATTCAATGGAAAAAAACCTAAGGAATAGATTTGCTGCATTAGAGATGGAACCCTACTGAGTTTTCTGTTTTGTTGTTAATCCTCACATGAGGATATTTTTACAATTGATTTTTAGAGACAGTGGGAGGGAGGAAGGGAAGAGGAGAAACATCGAAGTGAGAGAGACACGTTGATTGGTTGCCTTCCTGCACGCGCCTGATGGAAACTGCAACCAGGTACATGCCCTTGACGGGGGAATCCAACCCACAACACTTTGGAGCATAGGCTGACTCTCTAACCACCGAGCACACCGACCAGGACTGAACTCTACTGAGTTTTATACATCAAACTGATGCTCTACAAAGTTATCACTAAATGTTGATGTTTCAGGTAATTTGGTTTACTTAAACTCTACTAAACCACAGTTTTACAACCTTTCAGTATATCAAATTTGAATACTTCAATGGACAAAACTCTACTTTTAAAGATATTATGACATTAATTGAAAACTAATCACAAGTAAAATACACCTTAGATTGAGTGTTATATTCACAGCATGTTACATTTTAGGTTTTTGTTTAAGCAACAGGTCTAGAGGCAACTTACCTTTCATCTTTGTTTTGCCGAATGCATCCTTCAATAATTTCCTTCACTTCAGGAATTGCTACTTTGTCAAAACTGGCTGGCTTCACCCCCTGAAACCCATAAAAACAGTGACAAGAACACATTAATAAAAGCAGAGCCTTTGAACTTTGACTTTCAATTGACTTTTAAGGTTCCATTAGATTGCTTTCTTATCAACCTGGCTTATTTCTGATTTGTCTGCAGGAGCTGGTTCATGCAGGCTGAGCTGAGTAGTGTCAATTTAACTCCCACAAGACAAAAGAAAGAAACAGATGGTAGGGGTCACTTACTTCCATGGCTTCTATATGTGGCTAGCGAAAATTTTAGAATGTTGTCAACATTTTCTGCTGTGTTTTAAGTAAAAGAAGTTATTGGCTAAAAAGAAAGCCAAATACTCTAATTGGTTAGAATGTCTTTTGTTCAACCTTGTTACCTAACACATTAATCAACACAGCAATTAACTGTTTTGAACACTGAACTCATGTGTGGGCATGAATTCACATGCTCAGTTTGGCAGGTATTCTATGATTACAGTACTCTTTAACAAACTCACCAAGTATAGAAGGAGTTAAGGATTTGGGCTGGTTTGGCATGAGAACTGAAGAGCAAACTGTCTTACACATATGAAACACAAAATGAAGAGTGATACATTAGACCAGGGGTGGGCAAACTTTTTGACTCGAGGGCCACAATGGGTTCTTAAACTGGACCGGAGGGCCGGAACAAAAGCATGGATGGAGTGTTTGTGTGAACTAATATAAATTCAAAGTAAACATCATTACATAAAAGGGTACGGTCTTTTTTTTTTTTTTAGTTTTATTCATTTCAAAGGGGCTGGATCCGGCCCGCGGGCCGTAGTTTGCCCACGGCTGCATTAGACCCCTATGAAAGACTAAGTGTCTAATTAATTTCAGAAGAACAGTCAATACAACTATTACATGTAATACTAAATAGCATCACAGTGATATTTTAGAATCTTCATGAAGTGAAAATTCTTTGCAAATAAAAATTTCAGCAATGTGTTGAAAGATACAAGAATAACAAAATACCCCTATCTGAGAGGTGATGTGGACAAAACCAACTCATTATTCCCAACTCATCTGATTAACCACAGACACTATCCAAGTGGCATCTAAATACACAAAACACAGGAAAATAGGGCAGAGGAACTAGAAAAGTTAGAATATATATAAATTCTAATAATCTACAGTCTCAGTGACAAGACATATTAAACCAAAGTTAATGATAATTTGATAGATCACAGAAATGCATGTAAACTCTCATAGATTCAATTGAAATACAGTTGACCTTTGGGGCACTGAACCCTCCTGGGCAGTTGAAAATCTACTTGCAACTCTTGACTCCCCCAAAACTTAACAACTAATAGCCCCCTGTTGACCTTATTAAGAACATAGCTGATTAACACATATTTTGTATGATATATATATATTATATACTGTATTCTTACAACTGAGTAAGCTAGAGAAAATGTTAAGAAAATCATAAGACAAAATTTATAGTACTATACATATTTATTTTTTTAAAATGTAAAAAGGGACCTGCATAGTTTAAACCTGTGTTATTTGAAGGGTCAACTCTACATCAAATAGTTAGCTCAAAAAAGTTTTCAAATACTAGAGTTGTAGTGAAATAATTATCATTATTTACTCAATGTATTACTCAAAAGTCCTAATTTAGAGGATTCTGCCTCTATGGCTAACCTTCCACAGCAAGGAACTGTGTAGTAGTGCTGATCCTAAAATTGAATCAATGTATTTAAAAGGTTCACTTCTGAGTAATGACTACAAAGATAGCAGTTTGTATTTTGCTTACTTTCAAATCCAGCAAATTAAGTTTTCCCAACTGGTCTTTGAATTCTAATAAAAATAAGAAAATAATGCTTCTGAAGCAAAAAGCTGCTTTAATTGAGCAAGGTGGTATGGTATTTCAAATTAAGGCTTAAGAAAATAGGAACTGTTTTAAGAAAAAAAAAATAGATGATGCACACTAAAAGTTCTCTGGTAGTAGAAACACTAGAGATTTTGTTTTATATTTGTTTATAATGTTCTACAATAAACATGTAGAACTGTTTACTGTAGCAAACAAAAAAAGCAAATTTTATTCATTAATTTAAATATATTTTTATTGATTTCAAAGAGGAAGGGAGAGAGAGAGAGAGATAGAAACATCAATGATGAGAGAGAATCTATGATCGGCTGCTTCCTGCTTGCCCCAGACTGGGGATCGAGCCCACAACCCGAGCATATGCCCTAAGCAGGAATCAAACTGTGACCTCCTGGTTCATAGGCTGACGCTCAAACACTGAGCCACGCCAGTGGGGCTAAAAGCAAATTTTAAAATGCTATTCATAAATGCAATGGAAAAACAATCTAAAATACTATATATTGAGTTCATAGAACATTCACTATTGGCAGAAAATTATCTGAAAGACAATTCTTTGCTAAAAGTGGACACATATATAGTTGGCCTTTGCATGTAAAAACATTCTAAATGCTACAGAAAAGCAGCAAAAGAGAATATAGAATATGATTAGGAAAATGTTCCTTCTTCCATAAACACATTTTAGGGGAATGTAGTTTGGCCTTCTGGCAGTAAAACTCTACATATTAAGTTAATAAAGTACATATATACTGATTCTATCAAAAGTCGCTTCAATTTAGCTTAAGCATATTGGAAAGATAAAAGGATTTAATAGAAAAGTTGAATTCCGTGTGAACTGGGCAAATAGAAACAGCTGAGCTTCAGATTCCTTGTCAAGCAAATGGGAATACTTGCACAATTCACTTATCTATATTCACAGCATCTAGAATCAAATGTAATATCTAGGTTGAAAGCTCTTTGAATTATTAAGCTTGCTGATCTAAAGCCATTTTAGACTTCAAGGTAATCAGCAAAGATAATAAAGTTTAGAGTTAAAAGGAAGCAGAGAATTCTCTTGAATAATAATCACCAAGATCCACTGTGAATCTGCTTTCAATCCTTGGTCCTTTTGTTAATCCTATCCATGCAAACATATATACACTCATGACTTTACAAATAAGAAATCAAATCTTATTTACAAATAGAAATAATAGTTGAACAAATGAGATATAAAGTCACCAACAGCAAAACCAACTGTGCATTGTCTAACACCCTGAACTACTAGGTTATGCTACTTTTTCAACCTCTAGCTAAGATTTAGGTATGGAAAATTCCATACCAATGCTATACAACACACACATTTAGAGGAATGAGTTTGGCCTTCTGGCAGTAAAACTCTACATATTCAAATGTTACTGCTGCCTTCAAAAATGTATTGCAGGTGCCAAAGTAGCCCAATAAAATGGAGACACACCTTACCAGTCCAGCAGCTGGTATTAAAAGATTAAGGCTGCTTACTGTTAGTCACTTAGGTAATGAAAAGAATAAAAAGGTATTTCACCAGTCAGCTACCATCAAGAAGTCAAGATTATAAAAATATCTAGCAGAGATATTCTGAATCATTTGAGAAGCAGGACTTTATAGGGGTTGTTTATTTAAAAAGACCCAAAAATGTAAAAATTAGTATGAAACCTCATGACCCTTAAAGTGGCCTACAGAAAAGTCACCTGGTACATATAAATAGAAAGCTGCTTAAAAGAAACGAGTACAGGTTTTCATATATACATTATACTCACAGGTTTCTTGTTCTTAGGAGAGGAGAAAGCTCTACATATTTTCAAAAATTTTAATAAGTAATTTTTAATGTAAAAAAGTTGGTTGAGGGGTAGTAAAAGATAAAGAGGGCCAAATATATGGTGATGATTTGACTTTGGGTAGTGGGCATAAAATGTAGTATGAAGATTATGTATCACAGAAATTTACACTTTAAACTTGTATGATCATATTAACCAGTGTCACTCCAATACATTTAATAATTTTTTTAAAAGTTAGTTGAGATTATTCTAAAACATGATTTTAAGCACCAGACAGGACAAAATAATGAAGAAAAAATGTTTTGATGAAAAAAGTTTTCATCTTTTTTTCCTTTTGGTTCATATACTTTAATAGGGTGGACAATTTAGAGCCTAAAAAAATCCTGCCACCTCTTTACTTTCTTTTTTCTCTCTCTCTCTCTCTTTTCTTTACTTTATGATTTAGCCACACACAGTCCTATTCTAGCCCTGTTCTAACCAGTGAAAGCAAAATTTTGCTCACCTATTGTAAATGAAGTTCAAAAACACAAAACAGAACGGAATAATAAAGTAGATAAGTTTAGCTAATATTTTACACATAAGAAAAATGAATAGTTAAAAGGTACACAGTCTTCCTCAGCCAGCAACCAACTGGCTTTAGAAATATTCATTTACTTTTGTAACTCACAGGATCTCTCTCTGGGCAGTAGTACCATATTATGTTTTTTGACATGGGACAGTAGCAAGGTTTCTCTGCATTAAACAAAAGTACTTCTTGAACATCTAATGTTTAAGATATTTTGAGGGTTATACAAAATTATGTATTTTCTTAAAACAAAAAACAAAGGCCACTTTTGGGCAATTTTAAACGGAGTACACAAAAATAACTGCACGAGTTGATATGATTATAAAATATGTTGTTTTATTTTTTATAACTAAGAAAAAACAAAAACATATACATGCATTTTATAGACTCTGAGTTTTTCTTTGAATTCTATATACTTATGATTTGCCAACTAATTTGCTGGAAAAATAAGTCATTATATAGTATTCTTCTGGCTCAATCTTCTAGTTCTTAAAAATCGTCAGCACTTACTTCTTAAAAGCTTACATTTCAAATGTGTTTAAGTAACATTTAACTATTTTTACATAAAAGTAAAACTTCTCCTAACCATTCAGAATTGAGAAAAGTCTCATTCCTCTTCACATAAAATATAGTGTAAAATCAACTCAACTATAAAACTTTAAATATTTTAAGAAGCATTCTAAAATCAACAATTTCAACACTTTAAGTGAAGCTTTCTATACATACCACCAAATATATATATACATATGTATCTTTTGTATATTGAAAATTCTTACCCACCTCATTTACACAATCCTTTTGAGGACAGCAGCAGCAATGAGAATTTACGATGACAAACACTGAGCAAAAATCTTTCTTTGTAAAATCCATCAGAAAAGGCAAAATAGACTTGTTACAGAGGAAAATGACAATGTAAATTAATAGAGTAAATTAGCCCACAGCATAAGCAAGGCAGACATCAAAGTCAGACTGAAGCATAATTTCTTGTTTCACATTAGCCATGCTTCCCCAACTCTCAGATATGGGTTTGCCCTGCTTAACCAACAATCTAGTTATTTTAGATTGGCCCTTTAAACAAAACTACATTCTACACAGCTGGGAAACTGTTCTGCTACTATTCTTCCTGCTTCTCCTCCAAGAGCAACAGATTCCTGGACAAGCAAAATGAGATTTTTACTTGTTCAAAGCTCCACCCATTATGTCCACAAGTTCTGCCTCCTTGACATCAAAACCTACACTAGAAAACTACTTATCTAAGTACTCCCTTCCCCCTAATCACGTTGAAACTATGCTTTTAAAATAAAATGGGGATTGAGTTCAATGATCAAACTGTAACTCAGAATATGTAGCCAAGAGTATACTGGACAAGGAGATCATAATACTTCTCAGTTCAAGCTTTCAAAAACCAAGTCTGTGTGAACTGAGCTATATCCCCTAAATTCACTTTAAAAGTGTGGATAATAGTTCCTCTGTTTACCTAATTTAAAAAGTGGTAATATTAAGGTAAATGCCTCACCACTCTCTCATGGTACATTAAAAAAATAAACAGCTTTGAATTGGTACACAGAAGTAGTAAGAATTTATTCTTCTCCCTCTTTTCTATTAAAAAGCCTCAATATGCTTATCTACTAAAAGACATTTCCATTGCCAGGAAGAACGCATGGGCCCAAATAACCCCTTCTTTGATTTTAGTTATTAAGGAAATGTTTTGTTCATGGCATTAACAAAGGATGGTAGAAAATGTGTTGTTCATTGAATTGTTTTAACATATAACAGAATCAAATCCTATCGCCTATAATTTGGTAAGCTTGAATCCCCATCAAGACAGTGGGTACTAAGGCTTCAATTACTAAACAGTAGCATAAGGTAAGGGCTTGGAAGCTATTTGGTAGGAATACTTTTACTCTAAAGGTAGAAATGACCATGAATTCTAACAAGCTACTACATATTCTTTTTTATTTTTTTAATTGATTCCAGAGAGAGGAAGGAGGGAGAGAGAGAGAGAAACATTGGTCAGTTGCCTCCCATATATACCCTGCCTGGGCGAAACCACAACCTGGGTATGTGCCCTGCACGGGAATTGAACCCACCTTTCAGTGTATGGGACCATGCTCCAACCAACTGAGCCACACCACACCAGCCAGAGCATAACAAGCTATTTCAAAGTAGTTATCATTGATCTCTGGCTCAACACAGCTCATCCCTACCAAGTAGGTAGTATAGGATATCAGGTATTGGTCAGAAATATAGTATTACCTGTAACTTAAGTGGTTAAGTAAGCCTGTTTAAGATTATGGTTAGCTAATGAAAATGGAAGAGCTAGAAAACAGGTGCCTGCTTCATAGGTTTATCAGATATAAAGATGTGGGTAAGTTTTTAAACTCTATTGAGCAACAAACAAAACCAAAATGAGGTAGCTTTTTTAGGACAAAGTTATAATGTAGTCACAGATACCTAGATTTATGAAGACCGACCTTTTCTACATATCAAATGAGAGTTTTCAATATATACAATAAAAATGCCATTCACATACAGATAACAATTTACATGTCTAAACTCTAATTCCTCGTTCAGAAAGCCCATGCCTTTCTCTGGATTTCCCCATTTCTTCAATAGTATCATCATTATTTCTATGTTCCAGACAGAAAACAGTCATTCTTGGATGCTTCTTCCTACAATATAAGTAGTATTATTGTCTATGAGCTCTTTAACAAAGATACATGTTTAAAACTGCTGGTAAGCAGTTCTGCAACTAATATTCCTACTATCCCCTCCAACAGCCAAAGATGCTGACCAGGCAAAATGTAATTTTTACTGACCTGTTACTTCTAAAAATTGTTGTTTCTTTTGTATAACAGTTGTAACCACCCAAGTCCAGATGATCAAAACTGTAATAACCTCTAAGCTTAGACCAATTTAAGACAGGCCTCATTGTTTCCATTCTCTTGTCTCCAATTTGTATTTTACATCGTGGCTAGTTCAATCATCTGGTTTCATTGAATCATCTGATATTTAACCATTTCCAATCACCTAACATCATTTAACATCACACTGCTCAAAAATGGCTAACAGTTCACATCTACAAGATGGCCACAGAATCTCAGCTCTAAAAAAGAATCTCAGTGAAAGTCCTCCCCACTCATCCCCATTCAAATATGACAATGGTGGGCCAGAAATTAATACTATGTCAAAGTTAGAATTAATTCCTTAATTCAACTGGCATGTATGGAGTGTCTAGTTTAATCTTGTGTAATCTAGTACCTAATAGATACACTGCATTATCTTCAGCATCTAGAATAAAAGAAATGGAGTCTATATTCCAGTGGGTGGGTAAAGCAAATCCAAATTCCACAATGCCTGGGGTTCAATGTTGCTTCTAGTCCATGTTAAAGTACTTTTAATGTCTTTAATCTGGTGTGAAAAAGCTCTCACAATCCAACTCTATCTAGTTCTCTACTCCTATCTACCCAAGATAAGTCCAATCAAGCTGGTTACTTGTTCACTGAATACTTAACACATGTTTTCACCAACAAGAATACTCTTCCTAGTCCCCCATTTTTTAAGCCAACTAAGTCCTACACTTCTTTCAAGGTATACTTTAAATCATATATAATGAGAAGGCTGAAGTATGACTCTTTTGGCACATAAGTTATCTACAAAATACTAGGAAACTAAATACTATTATAATGTACTTAAATATAGAAACCATCTTTTTATACCCTACCAGTTTTTATTCTATAGTCTAATGACTTTTAGGATAAAACCTGTGAATTATAGATCAACATTCAGTGTGAATAAATAAAACTAACTTTCCTGGGAAATTTTGAAATAAGGATTTCATAATTGTTCTCTAGCACCTAAAACACTGGGAATGATACCCAGAACTGCCTGGTTTAAGATTAACAGTCTGATTAATATTAAGAACCTTTAATCTTAATCAAATCACAGTAGAGTAATTGAATGACTGTAAAAATCTTTCACAATGTTCCCAAGTCATAGCCCATAATACACAATTTTCTTTTACATGTGTAATCCAAATGTACTGAATGGAAACAGAAATAAAATTTATTAAAAAAATTTTTTAGCTAATTCCAGTGGATTTAGATCTCTGGCTAGCACAAAAATTCCAGCTGCTAAATAAAAAACAAACAAAAAATGTGTTTCCCTCAACTTTTCAAAACCCTATCTAATCAGAATCAGCCTCAATTCTCTCCGGGGAAAAAAAAAAAGGGTGAATTGCAATCTGTTATATAAAAACTAAAAGGAATTTTGTCCTAACTGCTTTAATTCTGTTTTTCCCAGACAGAATGTTCAAACCTTGCAATCGAAAGGCTAATAGAATTAGTGACAAAGTCAAATTACACAAACAAAGTAATTAAAAATCCCCATTATTCCTAACTTGGTTGTTATGAGGCTGGATTCAGCTAGATTCTTACTGGTATGAACCATTAGTTTAGAGGAATTTGAACATACCTTATGATCCCATTGGAAAACAAGCCTCTTCAAACTCCCTACCAAATCCAGCTAGTTGTATCAAAGAAAATTAGTTTACCTCATAATTCCTCAAGGCTCATTACTCTCTGATACATGAAAGCCTTTATACTGCTCCAACCTAAAATGCACTATCCTTCAGATATCCTTCATTGATGCTATTGTTTATTGCAGTTTCTGTTCTTTTAACAGTGGACAAAAATTGTGCCTAGTATATTAGTACGCTTATTTGGATCTTCTCGTTACCAATGGCAGAGATTTTCAAGTTAACTGAAGACTTCTTTGAACACGGGGCTCAAACCTGCTACCCATGTAACCCAAAGTTTTTTTTCTCTTGAGGTCTAGAAAAAAGGTTAAAAAACAGAAACAGGTAAAGGAAATAATTTCAAGGTTTGTATTTGTGTCATGTTAGTGATGCTTGATTTCTGACATTTATTATTATTATTATTATTATTATTATTATTATGACTAGAGGCCTGATGCATGAAATTCATGGAAGGGGCTTGACCCTCGCAGCCTCGGGCTGTGGAAGGTCGTCCAGAAGGATGTCCGGACAGTCATTCTGCTATACGGTCTAATTAGCATATTAGTTCTTTATTATATAGGATTATTATTATTATTATTATTATTATTATTTTTCCTGCATTTCTTTGGAAAAAATGTTTAACCTCTGAACCTATTTTCTTACCTGTGAAGTGAAGATATTATCTACTGACTACTTACCTGGACACAAAAGGTTAAAACAAGATGGTATATGTAAAGCACTTTTGCAAGGTGATTGGCAACAAGCAATATTACATTAAATGTAAGCTCATTTGCTCTCATTTAAAATTGAACTTTAAGTTCATTAAACACATTTTAATCACTGCAATTTGCTGAATGTCAATGGATAAAAGACTAGAACAAGAGACAACTTATTTCATTACTAGGCATTCACAATGATGTTAACAATAAGAATGGCAATACCTAGTAAGTACTGGTTGATAAGTGCATGTCAGGCACTTTACTATGTTCTATATCCTTAATCCTCATAAACATCTTAAGCTCTGAGAAGTTAAGTAACTTGCCTAATTCAAGCAGACCCAACTCTAGAGCACATTTCCTCCAGAGGCAACATAAAATTGTGTTTCACTCCCTACATTTCTGTATTCACTTCATAAATACAGAGTGCCAATGACCTGCCAGTTTCTAAACACTAAGGAATACAGCAAAGAAGAAGTCAAATAAAACCCCCAACCCATAGAATTTGTATTCTAATTGGGACTTTAAATATTGTAAGGCTGTGATAAAAGCCATAAGGAAAAATAAAACCACAAAGGGACAGAAGTAAAATGTGTGAATACTTAAGAATGTTTTAGATAGGGTAGGCAGGGAAGGCCTCTCTGAGCAAGTAACACTTAGACTTGAATGAATTGCATGTACAGAACAATGACATACAACAATTTATCATCAGTGCACTATAGAACATGATTGCTAAACCATCGTCTACATTTGTCCCCTTCATATTGGCACTTACAGACAGGTTCAAATGCCCTCAGGTCACAGACTGACATTATAATTGACATTTATGGATTCTGTATAGCATTGTGATGTGAGCAGGGGATCTGAAATCATAACTGTTATTTTGTAAATATGTAATCTTAAGCTAGCCATCCTGGGCTTCAGACTGTTTATTTATTAACTGTTGATAATAGTAGTATGCCTCCCTCCAGAGTTGTTGGAAGAATTATAATACATGCAAAGTGTTTTATGCAATATCTAGCACTGAGGGTATATATTTATTAATATGCCCATTGCTATAAGCAGCAATTTGCATGGCAGTGTACCACTGCAGTGCCAGACATGTTACAGTAAATTGATCTACAGAGGAAAAACCTGTCCTTGAGAGGCTCAGTACTTATGGGGGGGCCAACAGTTACTATCAATATAATTATTTTATTAATAAAACAGAGGTAGAGTGTGGTAGGAACATAGAAGAGGGAATGATATTGGCATGACTTTCTTCTAAGAATCCTAGAAATACTTCTGGTGAAGAGTGCCAGAGGACTGAAATACTGGCTCATACCTTCATACAGATTTGCTTCAGCATCCCTGTTATAGCAGGCCAATAAAGCTCTAAGTTTAAATATACATTCTCAGGAATACTGTCTTTGAGCCTCTCAAGGAGATCAAAACCCCTACTTCATTATGTCTATGAAATCCATCCTTTTTACTGTAAATACTACTTCCATGTTTACCTTTCCAACTAGGAAGTGGGAGGAAGAACAAAACATACTATTTCATTCACTGCTGTATCATCATTCACTGGCACGTAAAAGATACCCAGTTAATAGATGTTAAATAAGTGAATAAGTGTTTAAACAAATTTTTAAAAACATGAAACTAGAGCTTATGGTTCAACTGTCTAAAGTTCTGTGATCTTCAGAGCTAAAAAAGTAATCCTGAGTGTGAAAGAGGGACTCTTCTGTCCTTTTCTAAGTTACTACTAAACCTATAGAAGGCCTTGCATTTAGGAGGGGGCAATTTACTGATGATTAATTGGTTATACACAGTAAATCTGGGATGGAAAGCAGAATTCTGAAGTGGCAGGGGTAAGTTTACATCAAGGAGCCCTATAATCTCTCAATGAATAACCAAGCAGATTTCATTAATAAATGTGCAATAGGTTAGGTAGACTAATGTAACACATACTTTTAAAAAAACTAGTTAAATTACATTCAAAGCAGAGTTAAAAGAAAGTACAATACTTCAAGGCGTATTTCAACACAGTCATTACTATCATTTACATAATCATATAAATCATTCTCTAATCTAGGCACTTACTTAAATCCCCCATTTATCTCAGCACCCAAAACAGGAGAAAACTTTAGGAAATTAAAAAAAAACATAGCCCTTTTTATTCCTCATTGGAAGCCAGAAATTGAGGTTGGCGAAATTAAGAAAGCATTATCCAGATAAGAAATATAATTGACAGTAAAGAATAATGGACTGTAGATAATACAGCACTAAATTTTTACAGCTGAGAGGAAAAATAAAGCACAAGTATATGCTTGCAATATACTTAGAAACTAAGGATTCTAAAACAGTTCCAACTGACTTAAAGAATTCCTCAAGCTTTTTATTCTTTTTTACATCCTGGCTTATTATGTTGCTTTATTAAAAAGCAACTCCTGAGTAAGGAAGAAAAAATGTAATTAAATAGGGTTAAATTCCTTAATGAATTTGGGTACTTAGTAAAAAGGTTTCATGAATGGTAGGATAATAATTTATTCAAATAATGTTTGGTATTACATTATTTACCCTACTTTTTATTTATTTAACCAAAGATATGTTACATGGAACTGAAAGGAACCTCAGGTGAACACTGTTTCAGCTCTCCCTTTTCAAACTTTAATGTGTACATGAATCATCTTTGGATCCTGTAAAATGAATGTCTTGATTCAATCTGCCTGTGATGGGGCAAGAATTTTACATTTTTAACATGTGCCCAAAAGATGCAGATTCTGCTGGTCTGGGGATTGCACTTTGCATAGCAAAGATCTAAATACTAGTGATTCTCAAAAGTGAGGTACCAAGATCCTTTTAGGGGACCTGCAAGGTACTTCCTTTTCCAAGGACATATCTGCATGAAGCCTGATTTTCTTCATACACTTCAATCAAAACAATGTATTGCAATAGATTGAATGGAGAAGCAGGTTTGAGAATCTAATTGTCTCCTTTTTTGACCAGACATTAAAGAGATCTGTAAAAAATGTAAAAATGCCACTTTTCCACTTCATTTTAAAAGTAAGTCATGGAGAGAAATTTTTTGGTAAAATGTCACTGATGTCAACATATATTGAGCTTATTATACTATTTCTTAATTAATAATTAATAATAAAATTCCATGTTAATTTTTAATATGGCAAACTAAATATAAAATAAGTAAACAAAGCTCTTTGGGTTCCTTAGTAATTTTTAATAGTATAAAGGGGGCCTGATAGAAGAGAATTTGAGAGTCATGAGCTAAATCATTTAAGTCTGATAGCTTCTATCTTTTGATCCTTTCTCAAAAGATCTCAATGGACAGATCTTAAATCTCTACCAGTAGGCCTTTATAATGCCTTAAAATAATCTTGATAATCTCCTTTTGCTTCCCCACTTTTTAAGTATTTACTGAAGTATAATTGATGCAATATAAACTACACAATTTGAAATATACACATTTTTATATTTTGATACATATACGCACTCATAAATATATAAGCACAGGTAAGAAAATGATATCCATTATTCTAATTGTTTCCTTTGCCAATTTCTTTATGTCCAATTACAATTTTTCTGAGCTTATTATTTGTCTCCTCCAAGTCAAGAAAACAATTGCTGTGCACCTCCCTCTTCCAATTATGCATATAAGCCTCTTCCCTCAAGAAATTAAAAAGAACAGTTCTAAAAATTGAAAATCATGGGTCTCAATCAGAAAGGGCTCATGACTTCAGGAACTGTCTTAAAACATTTCAGAGACTAACATAAAATTATAATTTGGTTTTTTTTTTAAGATCTATTTTTATTGATTTAGAAAAGAAGGGAGAGGGAGAGATAGAAACATCAATGATAAGAGAGAATCATTGATGGGCTGCCTCCTGCATGCCCCCTACTGGAGACGGAGCCTGCAACCCAGGCATGTGCCCTTGACTGGAATCGAACCCGGGACCTCCTTCAGCCGATGCTCTGTCCACTGAGCCAAACAAGCTAGGGTTACTTGTTTTTTCCCTATGAAATTCAGAGACCAAAGTAAGTAATTATAGGGTAAAAGTTATGGGGAAACAATTCAACAAAACAAAACACAGACCTACCCCCATAATGCAAAAAGTTACTTGAACTGGTTATTTAGAAATTTTAACTATGAGAACTACAAATTGAAGGAAGAGCATGGGAACAGATAACATTCTTTCAAATGCTTTCTAGTCCTAGAATTTTGATTCTAACTATTAAAGTTATTGTTTTCTGCTCTATTTGTATCAAATGTTTCCCCTATTCTATCAAATGTATTGATTGTATAGGTGTATCAGTTTCTACTTGCTAATATTAAATTTCATATTAGTAGGAAAATTTTGTTAATATTTCAAAGGTGATCTTGAGTTTCATTCCTCTTTTGCAGGGAATTCAAATTAAACTCTCCCAAACTTACATAGTGTTTGACAATATTTGGGATTCCTTTAATTGAAACGTTTATTCTTCAAAATATTTACTAGAGTGCCTACAATGCACCATATGCTATGTTATAAACACAATATGTATAAACAAAGATTTAATAAACTGAGTTCTAGGATAATACCTTTTAAGATACTTGTTATATTTCATCCTTCCTGTTCCCAGTTGTTCTCCAGAGTTGAAGGAAGAAACTACAGAACTAAAGGGAAATAAAATCTGTTGAACATAACAACTGTGGTATATCCTATCCATACAATGGTACTCGGCCATAAATAGGAATGAGGCACTGATTCATGCTACAACATGGATAAACCTTGAAAGCATTATTGTAAGTCAAAGATAACACAAAAACAAAGCATAATACAAAAGGACATGTTGTATAATTACATTTGTATGAAATGTACACAACAGACCAATCAAAGCCATGGAAACAAAAGTATACTATTGGCTGAGTGGAAGGGGGAATGAAGAGTGACTACTAATGGGCATGGGGTTTCTTTTTTGGGGGTGATGGAAGGTTCTGGTATTAGTGGCAATGACTGCAGATATACTATTGTAGATATACCAAAACCCACCGAATTGAACACCTTAAAATTATTTAAATGATGAATTTTATGATGTGAATTTTATCTCAAAAAAAGAAAAACTGACAATAGGGTAAGTATTCTACTAAAGAATATAGAGCCCTATCCGGCTTGGCTCATGGATAGAGCGTCAGCCTGTGGACTGAAGGGTCCCAGGTTTGATTCCGACCAAGGGCACATGCCTGGGTAGTGGGCTCGATCCCCAGTGTGGGGTGTGCAGGAGGCAGCCGATTAATGATTCTCTCTCATCGTTGATGTTTCTATCTCTCTCTCTTTTTCCCTTCCTCTCTAAAATCAATAAAGAAATATATATATAAGAATATAGAAACAGTGATACTGGTCTTCCTAGGTTCTATTAAACTAATACCAAATACTTCATTCATTTGAGAAAGGGATTTTCTTCTCAACTGAGCTGGAGTTACCATTTGCAAATAAAGATGCATTTGTTTATTAGGCAGTGTCTCAACTGCTTTTTCTTAAAAAATCAATTTGTTTACTTTTATCAAATAATTGCTTATATAAATGTTTATCTAATATTATGGTGGTGCTGTGCCTGACAGTCTGAAACATACTGCTTTTACCCTGAGCCTTCAGTAAGCAACTTTTAATCAATAGGGTTTTGTCATATTTTTCACCTACTCATCCTACACAGTCATTATTTCTAACCAGTTAATTATATTTGCTGGGTTGGGTGTGGAACGGGGATAAATTTTAGATAATTAGTTCTACCATATAATTTGACTTGATTTCTTTAAACAGCAGAGTTACTTTTATAGTTCATTTATTTTATTTATTTTTTTCCTGTTTTTATTGATTTCAGAGAGGAAGGGAGAGGGAGGGAGATAGAAACATCAATGATGAGAGAGAATAATTGATCGGCTGCCTCCTGCACACTCCCCTATTGGAGATCGAACCTACAACCCAGGCATGTGCCCTGACTGGGAATTGAACTGTGACCTCCTGGTTCAAAGGTCTACGCCCAACCATTGAGCCACACCAGCTGGGCTATAGTTCATTTTATATAAAGAAACCTAAAATTCCATGATCTCCTGAAACATTTTAAGTACCAACCTTTGTTTAACAAAATAATCAGGAAGTGAATTCACAAGATTAATCAAAAACACTTATCACTAAGTAATAGAGAAAGCCCAATCAATGCATACTCTAACACAACGGTTCTCAACCTGTGGGTCGCGACCCCTTTGGCGGTCCAACGACCCTTTCACAGGGGTCGCCTAAGACCATCAGAAAACACATATATAATTAGATATTGTTTTTGTGATTAATCACTATGCTTTAATTATGTTCAATTTGTAACAATGAAAATACATCCTGCATATCAGATATTTACATTACGATTCATAACAGTAGCAAAATTACAGTTATGAAGTAGCAACGAAAATAATTTTATGGTTGAGGGTCACCACAACATGAAGAACTGTATTAAAGGGTCGCGGCATTAGGAAGGTTGAGAACCACTGCTCTAACAGCAGCCTACAAAACAGTAGAGCCTTTGTCTGCTGTTACATAATGAAATCTATCCCAATTTCAAATTAGAAATATTGCAAGAGTAACAGAGAAGGCTGGTGGCTGAAAGAGAGAAAGAGAGAGAGAGAGAGAGAGAGAGAGAGAGAGAGAGAGAGAGGAGAATGTTTAAAAATATGGCTATCTTATGTATACTTTATTCTAGTCTGTTGGATATCAAAACATTCAGAATTGTTGGAAGGTAATATAAAGACACTGGTTCATAAACCCGTATGCTTAAAATCCAGAATGATCACCTGAAGCAGTAATCCTGGGTTTGTTTAAGATGTCATTTATTCTTAGGCCAATACTAAGAATAAGTATGGTCAATGAAAATGGTTATTACTTTAAAACATCTTATGTTTTCATCAAAGAATTAAAATGACAGCTCTACTCTTAACAGAGAGAAGACTGTTCACAAATTTTCAGAACTAATAATTTAAGAAGCTACCTGCCTGCACCAAGATTCTCATATATATCCTAAGTACAGAAGCTGGCTAGTAAGAATATTATCATATATCAGATTAGAAATTATTTATAGAACTAGAGGCCCGGTACATGAAAATTCATGCATTGGAGGGGGTGTCCCTCAGCCTGGCCTGCTCACAGTCCAGGAGCCCTCAGGGGCAGGAGGGGATCCGGCGATCAGGGGAAGGCAATGCTCCATCACACCTCTGCTGCTGCCACTGCCGGCAGCGCAAACCTCACCGGCTCTGGTTATCTGAGCCTCGGGAGGCCGGGCAGCCGCTGCCATCTGAGGCTTGCCTGTGCCTTGGGCGTTGGCTGGGCAGCCGCTATTCAAGGCTTGCCTGTGCCTCAAGCCGGCCCTGGGCGGCTCGGGGCCTGAGGGGACTCCAGAGGCAGGCGCGTGGAGCAGCTGCACGCCTGCTGCCCCAGCCAGGCTGAGGGAACTGGGTGCTGCCATCTTGTGGCTGTGGGCACTGCCATCTTTGAGGGCGGGGCAGTCAATTAGCATATTCCCTCCTTATTGGCTGTGGGCACCGCCATCTTTGAGACAGTGTGAGGGTCAATTAGCATATTTCCTCCTTATTAGATAGGATTCTTTAAAGGAAAAAATTTTAAGAAGTTGTGGAGACCTGTTAAGAATAGGAGCAGCAACTTTTTCTATTAGGAGCCAGACAGAACATAATTTATTAGGCTTTTTGATCCATAGTCTGTTGCAATTATTCAACTATCTATGTATATAAAAGGCTCTCCCTTCATCTCTGAAATCAATAAAAATATATTAAAAAGAAATATTAAAAGGCTAAGTGACCGACTGTCCATCCATCTGACCGATTGACTGGCCGGCACATATGATGCATGCTGGCAATTTAAAAATAAACTTTGACTTGAGCATGCATGATATATATAAAGCTTTCACTGGTGCCAATCGCGCAACTGTGTTTCTCGAAGCTGAAGTATTAACAGGATCTGCGGAAGGAGAGGTTTTTCTGATTCCAAGAATTGATTTGTCCCAGTCTGACATATAAATTAATTCAAAGACAGTTTCCCATGATGCCAGCATTTGTGATGACTAGTAATAAATCACGACAAACTCTAGGCAGAGTAGAAATATTCCTACATGAACCAGTTTTTGGACATGGTCAGTTATATGTTGCTTCCTCTCAAGTTCGAAGACCGTGTGACATTAAAGTTGTAAGTACTTCATCACAAGGGAAATTAGTCAAGCACTCTGAAAGTGTTTTTACTCTTAATGTGGTATACAGGGAGATATTAGAATAAGTTTAATCAATTTATCAGTCATTGTTTTTATCAATGTTATTTTTATATCATGTTTTTGTTTTCATATCATGTTTTTTGTTGTTTTTATATCATGTCTTTGTTGTTATATCATGTTGTTATTGTTTATTTATCATTTATATATTATTTTCATACACATTTTACTAATTTTCTTTCATCTCTGACACTTCTATTATAGAGAAAGGGCGAATAAGGATATTAAAATATTTCTTCCAATTAATTTCCTTTCAATGTGCATGAATCCGTGCACCAGGCCACTAGTGTCACTATATGTAAAAACAAACATAGATAATACAGAAATAATTAAGTATGGCTGGGTTTTGTTTATTTATGATGCTGAAATATGAATTTGGTATTATGTTCACACGTTATGACATATTCTTTTGATTTTCACCATTTAAAAAATGTAAAAACTGCCCAGTCAGCATGGCTCAGTAGTTGAGTGTCAACCTATGAACCAGGAGGTCACTTTTTGATTCCCAGTGTGGGGCATGCAGGCGGCAGCCGATCAATAATTCTCTCTCATCATTGAGAGAAGGTAAATGGCATGTACAAATGGGTAGGAATAAAGGAAAGGATGTGGCATATGTGTATAATAAAGAAGACTAGCTTAACTAAAAAAGTATTTAGAGGAAGATAAGGAATAGCAAAAGAGAACGTTAAAAATTTGTACATGCTGTGATAAGCAAAAAAAATAATTTATAATATAAACTACTTCTGGACAATAATGTTAAGGTGTGACATACGATGTAATATCAGAGTTCTGACAATGAGAATAAAGGCTTGCATCTAAGAGTTATTCTGAAGCAAGAATCTGATAAACTGGAAGTAGAGAGTAAAAAAATGAGTCACATATACTTCTTGAGGTTTCAAGAATTCTAAATAAAGGGGAAAATCATCCAGTAAATAAGCCACCCTATCTCCAAAGAAAAAAAGGAAAAATGGAAATTATTTTATGCACTGAGGGGAAAAAATGTAATAATAATAAAAGACCTGAACTTGGAATACAGATCTAGAACTGTAAGAGGCAAAGCAGATGAGCTTTTTAAGGGCAAAACTATAGAATAATGATTAAGATACTTACTGCAATTATCTGAAGCCTAAAGAAACTACATTTCTCCTGCCTGAGTTGAAGATCAATGCTTTAGAGAGCCCTACCATGAATTAGAAACTGGGGTGGGATGAAGAATGTGTGTTGAAAAGAGGCTGATGATTATAACAGTAAGGACTCAAGAGACGTGGAGATAGTAACAATAATTGATAAAATACCGCAAAATTTACAAAGCTGAGAAATAACTTGAGAGTAATGCTCTTTTCCATACAAACAATATCTATTATTTTTATTGGGTATAAAGACCCTAATGGTTCTTACCATTCATGCTGAATAAAATAAATTAACTGTCCAAAATTGTTGCATACCTATCACACAGTAGAATCACATACAAACTACAAAAAAAAAAAAGAGGACAATATAGGAATATTCATAGCAATTATAATTAATGAGATAATCAAAGATATGTCCCAAAACTTTATTTGTGAAGATATAAAACTAATTTGGTCACCCTAATGAAAATGTTTATCTTAAGTTTTGGTTTTTTTAAAAAATATTTTATTGATTTTTTACAGAGAGGAAGGGAGAGGGATAGAGGGTTAGAAACATCGATGAGAGAGAAACATCAATCAGCTGCCTTCTGCACACCCCCAACTGGGGATGTGCCCGCAACCAAGGTACATGCCCTTGACCGGAATCGAACCTGGGACCTTTCAGATCGCAGGCCGACGCTCTATCCATGGAGCCAAACCAGCTAGGGCAAGTTTTTTTTTCTTTTTTAAGGATTTTTATTAATTTCAAAGAGAAAGGGATAGGGAGAGAGAGATAGAAACATCAATGATGAGAGAGAATCATCGACTGGCGGCCTCCTGCCCACCCATACCACTGGGGATCAACCCTACAACCTGGGCATGTGCCCTGACTGGGAATAAAACTGTGATCTCCTGATTCACAGGTCAATGCTCAACCCCTGGGCCATAAGATTTTTAGAAGTATACTAAATTACCATTCTAACCAGCTATCCAAATCTAAATAAACAATTTGTAATCACATTTTCTAATATATAAAAGTTTAATGAAACTGTATCACTAAAAATGAGTTAACTAGATACTATGTGCCTCTTAATCCTATATAATAAAGATGTAATATGCAAATGGTAGTTACGCCGTGAAGCATAACAACTGAATCACGGATCAGCAGGAGGGTGGGGCAGTGAGCTACAAGCAGGCGGTAGAGAGCTACAGGAGGGGACAGGGCAGCAAGCTATGGGGGGGCGGGAGGCGGAGGGAGCTACAGAAGGGCGAAGGAGCAGGCGGAGAGCTATAGGAGGGCAGCAGTGAGCTACTGGCTACCAGCGGGTGGCAGAGAGCTACAGGAGGGGGCAGGGCAGCAAGCTATGAGGGAGTTGGGGGGGCAGAGGGAGCTACAGGAGGGTGGCAGTGAGCTACTGGCAAGCTACTGGCGAGCTACTGGCACATGGATTCATGCGCAGGGCTACTAGTAGTATGATATTCAAGGAATTTCTTACCTTGGCCCTGGCTGTTTCTTGGTCCTTCTCACACCTAGTGGTATGCTGGTGAATGTTTAACAGGGGGGAAGAGGAGTCATAAGCCCCTGATTTGTAGTGTTCACAAATTTCCATGGTAGAAATACCCCATCAAGCTAATTTCAAGCTACCAAGGTAGAGTCACTGAACAAGAATTAGAAAGAAATGTTCATAGTCGACTCTGTAATCTGGTACAAGATAGCTCAAGCACACCTTATCCATCTCTCAATCTATCATTTTTTGTGTGTGCCCTTGACTGGGAATCAAACCCTTTGGTGTGTGGGCCAATGCTCTAGCCACTTACCAACACCGGCTAGGGCCTATCCTCATTCTTTTTGCTGCTCTGATTGGATAGGGTGTTTTGTTGTTGTTTTTTTACCTTTTCTTTCATTCAATCCTCTGCTTCATCCAACCTACTGTTTATTCCTTTCAGTGTATCTTTGATGTCATATATTCTATTCTTCATTTCAGATTATGTTTTCTATGTCTTTTTCTATACTTTTGTAGTTCTCACCAAGTTCTTTGAGCATCTCTATAACCATTACTTTGAACTCTATGTCTGATAAACGGCTTGTCTTCATTTAGCTCTTTTTCTGGGGAGTTCTCCTATTCTTTCATTTGGAGTCTATTTGTTTGTCTTCCCATTTTGGCTGCCTCTTTGCATTTCTTCCTATATATTACATAGATCTGCTGTGACTGCCAGTCTTCATGGGATGCCCTTTCGTGGTAGGTGTCCTGTGGGACTCAGTGGTGTGGTCTCCTTGGTCTCCTGAGCTGGGTGCTCTAAGAATGTCCCTTGTGTGGGTTATGTGGGCCCTCCTGTTGTAATTTAGTCTTGGTTTCTGTTTACCTGTTTGTGCCTGGGATCGACCCTCAGGCTGGCTTACTGTGAGGCTCAAATCCAACCACAGTGTGCAAGCTCTTTTGCAAGTCCTGACCAAAAAAAAAAAC
>NW_005358092.1:3818624-3824423 GCF_000412655.1 Myotis brandtii
GGGCCTGCCCTCCGCCACCCGGGAGCAGGCCTAAGCCAGCAGGTCGTTATCTTCCGAGGGGTCCCAGACTGCGAGAGGGCACAGGCCGGGCTGAGGGACCCCCCCTCCCCCCCGAGTGCACAAATTTTTGTGCACCGGGCCTCTAGTCAAATATAAAAGCCTAAGCGACCCGGCAGACTGGTAGCTATGACATGCACTGACCACCAGGGGGCAGACGTTCAACACAGGAGTGGAAACCACAGGCATAGAAAAATGGACCAGACTGATGAATCTCAGAGGGAAGGGGGACGGGAGAGGGCGGGAAGAGATTAACCAAAGATCTTATATGCATACTAGAGTTCCAGGGTCTCTCGGCCTGGCCTGTGTCCTCTCGCAATCCGGGACTCCTCGGGGGATGTTGGAGAGCCAGTTTTGACCCGATCCCACAGGCCAGGTCGAGGGCCCCCCCCCCCACTCCCCTAGGTGCATGAATCCATGCATCGAGCCTCTAGTGTAATATAAAATATACAGAACCACATATTAATTATTCTTGCAAAAAATTTTTTAAAATATATTTTATTGATTTTTTACAGAGAGGAAGGGAGAGAGAGAGAGAGTTAGAAACATCGATGAGAGAGAAACATCAATCAGCTGCCTCCTGCACATCCCCCACTGGGGATGTGCCCGCAACCCAGGTACATGCCCTTGACCGGAATCGAACCTGGGACCTTTCAGTCTGCAGGCCGACGCTCTATCCACTGAGCCAAACCGGCTTCGGCAACACCTAACTTTTTTATGTGCCCTTACCAGAAATCAAACCCGAGACTGCAGTGCACAGGATAATACTCAACCAACTGAGCCACACTGGCCAGAATGAACCTAAATTTAATCAAGCATTTGGAACTAGTGGTCTCAAACTTATTTCTCTTGGAGTCCTCCATTACACTTTTAAAAATTATTGAGGACTCCAAAGACTTTTGCTTATGTATTGTTATTTACCATGTTAGAAATTAAAACTGGGAAAGTTTTAAAATATTAATTCATCAAAAATTTTAATAGCCCCAGCCAGTTTGGCTCAGTGGATAAGAGCGTCGGCCTACAGACCAAAGGGTCCCGGGTTCAATTCCAGTCAAGGGCATGTACCTTGGTTGTGACTCCTCCCCAGCCCAGGCCCTGGTCAGGGCTTGTGCAGGAGGCAACCAATCGATGTGTTTCTCTCACATCGATGTTTCTCTCTGTCTTCTACTCTCCCTAAAAATCAATGGAAAAATATCTTCAGGTGAGGATTAACAACAAAAACAATTTATTATAAAAATTTATAATAATAAACCTCATTAAATGTTAATAATATAAAACCTTTAAAGTAAAAAACCCAATATTTTCCCCCCCAAAAAAGAAAAATTTAGTGAGAAGAATATGGCTTAAAAGAAGACAAGTGGATTGTCATAGCTGCTTCTGTATTTAATCTGCTGCAGTATCACACATTATTTAGCCTCCAGAAAATGACACTGTATACTTTTGTATGAATGAGTTAAAAAGACAAATTATTTTTATATCACCGACACCCCTCTACAACTTTAAGGTAAATTTCTGTTTACAGAAATGTAGAAGATAAAATAACAAGTTAAATGACATCATAAGGAAGCAAATAGACAAATCCAGAATGTGAAACATTTCCCAAAACAATTCATCTAATTCTTCAACAAATCAATAAAACACAGAAAAAAAAAAAGCAAGGGCAATAGTTCTAAAGACACATGACAACAAAATGTCTTCTGTGGATCTTGATGGACCCTATTTTGAACACTGACTGTAAACAGACATCTCTGAAACAATAGGGGAAATATCTTAATAGGTTAGGGTATTAAATGATCCAGAAATTTACTATTAAATTTTTTAGGTATGATATGGTTATATAATAAAAAAATCTTTAATTTTTATAGAGGCATAATGTAGTACATAGTGGTAAAATGAAATAAAGAAAGAGAACAGATGAAGTAAGTGTAGCAAAAATGGCCCCAATATTCATGTTGCGTTGAATAAATGGGAATTCATTGTATGATTTCTCTCTATTTTTTTATATGTTTAAACTTTTTTCATAAAAGAAAAAGTTATAAAAATAGTCAATAAAATTACTTTGCTTAACTTTTATGCCCTTTGTGGAAAGCCTCCTCCACATTCTTATAATAAACTTTCAGTGCTTTATATTATGGACCTAACAACTATGCTTTAGGTTTCAATTGGTACTCTAGAAAATACCTCTTTTGGCAGAGATAAATTACCATGTGTAATTTAAACTAGAATATGGTTTAAATATATACCTTAAAAACTGTGGGTATTAATAAATGATTTAATAAATTAGTATATCAATTTTAAGCCATTCAGAGGAAAAGTCTGTGAACAAACCAGCTTAGGTTAAGAGCTTAACTCAAATAAGCTTCATGGTGGGAAAAATGAGAACTTACATATCTCATAATAAACATTTAAATGAATGCAAGGAGGGTCCAGGATAAATTGGTGCTTCTTTCATCTTTATGTTTGCTCTCACTGTATCATGAGCAATAAATACCTCAACTCCCTCTTCTTCCAACATCCCAGTATGCCTTCACTATTGCTCCCTTCTGCATTATTTGATGTTCTTCAGCTTGGGATTCCTTCTTAATGTGACCTAAATTCATCAGTCAGTGAGAGGAAGACTTACACTGGTCACACGACGGTATATCTGCGCAGCATTCTGGCACTCTGAGTAAGGGTATTCAGATGTGGCCATCTCAAGCATGCACATCCCAAAGGCATAAACGTCAACGGATTCATCATATTTCTCTTCATACATCTCAGGGGCCATGAATTCTGGGGTACCTTTAAATTAAAAGAATGATTCAGACTCAATGCAAGTAGAAGCTGCAGATGTTACTCACCCAGGGAAGAAGCAGGAGTTGACCTGAGAAAGAATAAAATGGAAGAGGGAAGGAAGGGAGGGGTATTAGAAAGAGGAATAAAATCTTAGTCTGTTTCATCAAACATATTATAGATCTTTCACTGCAAGGCCTTTATTAAAGAAACTAGAACAGGGTCAAGTGTCCTTATTTACTATTTCAAATGGATTACTGCTGTACCAAGCAGAGCCTTGAAAAAAAAGATAAACTGATATCTCATATTGAAAACAAATAAAAGGAAAAGGTAAGAAACTATCAAGGAATAAAGTAACCATAATGGCATTTACCTGTAAGACAGGATGATGGGTTAAAAAAGATCAAAATACTTGTCTGCCCCCTACTGTATGGTAGCTGTAAGGTTAACATTTAGCAATTTCCAGAGACATTTTTGGTTATAACAACTAGGGGGAGAACAAGGGGTGTGCTACTGGCAATTAGTGAGTAGAGGCCAGGGATGCTGCTAACTAATCTTACAATGTACAAGACAACCTTTATAACAAAGAATTGTCTAACCCAAAATTTCAATAGTACTTAAGTTGAAAAATCCTGTTTTAGATATATCTTGTGAAGAGTAGGAATAAGGTAAAAAATTGATAAAACCAAACTTTCAGAATGAACTCATTTTTTCACACTTTAAAATAAGCTGATATTAATAGGCTGATATTTTTCAATATACATATAAATCCAACAGACTATTTTAGTAACTAAAATACATAGAAATTGTTTTCTTCACATGGAAAGTAACTCACTATATCTTTTATATAAATAAGTATATAATACTAAATATCAAAAGAATGACCCAATAAGATTGATAGCTAACATTAAGTTTTATTAAGAGTTCAGCCGAAACCGGTTTGGCTCAGTGGATAGAGCGTCGGCCTGCGGACTGAAAGGTCCCGGGTTCGATTCCGGTCAAGGGCATGTACCTTGGTTGCGGGCACATCCCCAGTAGAAGATGTGCAGGAGGCAGCTGATCGATGTTTCTCTCTCATCGATGTTTCTAACTCTCTATCTCTCTCCCTTCCTCTCTGTAAAAAATCAATAAAATATATTTAAAAAAAAAAAAGAGTTCACCTTACTTCTGTTTATATAATTTATAAAAACATTGACAGATGATTCTAGAAGCGTAAATACAGAGAGCTACACATCTCATAAGTAGAACTGATCACTTCTTAAATTCATGTTATGAATTTTTGAAGGTTTATGTTACATAATAAAAGCTCTGACAGGGTCGGGCTTCTAAATAAAAGGAATGTCAGAAAGCCAGTTAGGCTGCAAGGTACACTTGAAACATACCTATCACACTCTTGGCAAAAGAAGCCCGCTTCAGGGTTGCCAGACCTAAGTCTCCAATCTTGACGGAGCCTGTAGGACCAGTGATAAAGATGTTGTCACACTTAAGATCTCGGTGAATAATAGGTGGAGTTCGAGTATGAAGAAACTGAAGTCCTTTAAGGATCTGCCGGCACCAGCTTCGTAGAACTTTGATCTTCATCACCTTAAACCTTTTTAGGTATCTAAAAAAGGCAAGGTATACCAAACAGGTTATCAATGATATAAGTTTACTGCTTTGAAGAATTCCATTAAATTCTAGCATATCTGATATAGGAATATCAAATTTAGAATATTAAGATTCAGGAACCTTAAAGGTACATAATACTTTTAGGAAGGTTAAAGGGCATGGATAATAAGTGGTTGGTAAGTAGAGTCTGATAACAAAACACAAAAAAATTAGTACCTTAAAATTAAATCATTACTAAAATTATTTAAAAGTTAAGTGGTGGAGTTCAACTTCTAATAAATGGTGAAGCAATTCTTAATGGATGCATATCTATATACAGTGGGGCCTTGACTTACGAGTTTAATTCGTTCCCTGATAGAGTTCGTAACTCAAATTACTCGTATGTCAAATCTTAAAGTGAACGAGTGAGACACGTGATGCTGGGCTGATGTTGTGGCGTTCACTGTGATGTTCGCTGCGCCAACTAGCGGTGGGGTATCTGAAGCTGGCTTGTAACCTGAATTTTAGCTCGCAACTCAAAGCAAAAAATCGGCCGAGAGACGGCTCGTATCTCGAAAAACTCGTTAGTCGGGACACTTGTAAGTCAAGGCCCCACTGTATATATAAAAGCCCAGTGATGGAACAACCAGAACAACTGGTAGACCAGTCGCTATGATGTGCACTGACCACAGGGGGCAGATGCTCAATGCAGGAGCTGCCCCCTGGTGGTCAGTGTGCTACCACAGTGGGAGCGGCGCTTGGCTGACCGGGATGAGTGGTGCTCCCACAGCGGGCTGGATCCCCACAGGCCATGCCCCCCACCAGTGCATGAATCCATGCACTGGGCCTCTAGTCTATACTACTAAAAGAGTATTATGCTAATTAGACTGGGAGACCTTCCGGACAAAACGAGGGGCTTGGCTGGCCTGTAAACTGCCCCCAAACGGCCCTCAGCAATTCGCCCAGGCCAATCATGCCCCCCGCAGGGACCCTCACCCCGATGGGGGCATGGCCAGCCTGCAAATGGCCATCATCCCCTTGCCCAGGCTGGCCACGCCCCCTAGCAGGGACCCTCACCCCGATGGGGACCTGGCCAGCCTGCAAACAGCCATCAGCCCCTCACCCAGGCTGGCCCCGCCCCCCAAAGGGATCCCCAACTTGATCCAGAACCCCCTTCAAGGCAGACCAGCCGGCCTCCACCCATGCACTAGGCCTCTATCTATACTAACAAAAGGGTAATATGCTAATTAGACTGGGAAACCTTCCAGGAGACCTTCTGGACAAAGCCATGGTGGCGGGGCTGAGGCAGAGGCAGAGGCAGGTAGGGGCGATCAGACCAGGAGGGGAGGGCAGTCAGGGGTGATCAGGCTGGCGGCAGGGGTG
>NW_005358092.1:3824542-3827184 GCF_000412655.1 Myotis brandtii
ACTGCCGGTTTAGGCCCGATCCCTGTGGGGTCCCAGATTGGAGAGGGTGCAGGCCGGGCTGAGGGACACACCCCCGTGCATGAATTTCGTGCACTGGGCCACTAGTCCTATATAATAAAGAGTTAACATCCAAATGGTCATCACGCCCTCACTCTGTAATGGCTCAGACACTGAACACTGGAGAGAGAGGAATGAGACCAGCCAGGCACAAATGAGCTTGCGAGAGAGCAATGGGACCAGCCACCTAAAGACTAGCTGAACAGAAGTCTTATAACTAAGGATATACGGAAGAATTCAGGTCCAGAGATTAGTAGGAAAGGCAGAGATGTGGAATTGGTAGGTCGCACACCCATGTGCGGTGCTTAAAACTTGAAAGGGAAACCTTGGCTGCAACGTTCTCCCCCCAGGAGCAAGGGTTCCCAGCCCCACGCCCATAGCTCCAGTGCCTGAAAGAGAAGTCTGCATAACCCCTAGCTGTGAAGACCCACAGGTACTGTGGCTGAGTAAGATGGAAGGCTGCTGGGGTCTCAGCTGTTCCTCTTAAAGAACCTGCTCACAGACTTACTAAGATTCACTCATTCTGAGCTGCAGTACTGGGGCAGCAGCTTGAAAGATGCCAGAGACATAGGGGAGGAATTGAATTGTCCAGCTTCATGATGAGGGCTTGGAGGGGCAGCTTCCTCCCAGATGGAAGTGCTGGCAGAAGCCCCGGTTCCTTTGCTGCGTCCTCCCACTCCATGCACAGATGAGAATCATATCTGAGTCTCCATTAACCTGGCTAACATTGATCTCCCACCCCCATTCCCAGAGGACCCACCCCACCCAACTTGTAGGCCCACCCCAAGCCACTTCTAGTGGCTTTTCCATAACAACAGCTCATGCTGTGGATAAAAAAATCTCAGAGGTTCACAAACCCCAAATAAGCAGCATCTGGCCCCTGTGTGCCCCAAACCTCTTGTTAGGCAGCCCCAACTCAGAAACTAGTGGCACCAAGCCTCAATTCACAGCTTAGCCTCTCCCAGGCACCTCCAAGCCCAGAAAAAGCAGCAATCATCTGCAAATCATTTTGTAGCTTCTACTAGGTCACGTGGGCCCAGGCAGGGCATAGGCTGCAGCTCACCTTGGCCTACACCTTCCAAGAGGCCCTAGAACAAAGAAACCCAGTAGCCAGCTTCAGACAACACCACAGTACCACCCAATCACCTCCACAAATGACACTCCAAAGGCAGAATCAGCAGGCATCACAGCCCAGTTAAAGCAAAAGCAAATCCTGCTCCATAGGGTCAACCCCTACACAACCCCTCTCCTGCAGTCATGGCCAGTCCTCACAACAAATCAGCCTGAGGGTCAATCCCTTTCACTGAAATACCAACAGCAATCAAGTCTCAACTACAATTGGAAGACACATAACCTACACAGGGATATATCTAGAGCATCAGGCTCAGGTAATAGGGAGATTGTGCAACTGGATATCACAGGATACCTACTACATAAGGCGACACTATGGCAGTTATATCTAATACATAGAAACAAATACAGGAAGGCAGCCAAAATGAGCCAAAGACACATTCCCAAATGAAAGAACAGAACAAAACTCCAGAAAAATAAAAAAATAGAGACAAGCAATCTACCAGGGCACATGGCTGGGTTGTGGGCTTGATCCCCAGTGGGGGGTGTGCAGGAGGCAACCAATCAATGATTCTCTCTCATCACTGATGCTTCTATCTCTTCTTCTCCCTTCCTCTCTGCAATCAATTATATATACCTTATCTAAGAGAGAATATGTTAATTGAGCGTCATGCCCTCACAAAGATGGCAGTGCCCACAGCCAATAAAGAGGGAATATGCTAATTGACTGCCATGCCCTCAAAGATGGCGGCACCCACAGCCGCAAGATGGCAGCGCCCAGTTCCATCAGCCCCATGGGGTGGCAGGCACACGGCATGGCCGGGCACCCAGGCAGGTCCGGCCACTCCACGCACCTGCCTCTGGAGTCCCCCAGTCTCCTCAGCCCCCCAGCTGCCCAGGGCCAGCCCAAGGTGCAGGGAAGCCTCGAATGTTGGCTGCCCAGCCAATGCCTGAGGTGCAGGCAAGCCTTGGATGGCGGCCGCCCAAGGCTTAGATAACCAGGGCCGGCCAAGGCTTGTGCTGCTGGCAGTGGCAGCAGCAGAGGTGTGATGGGGGCGTCGCCTTCCCCTGATCGCCAGGTTGGCTCCCGGACTGTGAGAGGGGGCAGGCCATGCTGAGGGACCCCCCTTCAGTGCATGAATTTTCATGCACCGGGCCTCTAGTCTACACTAATAAAAGAGAAACATGGTAATTAGCGTACAACCGCTACCCTTCCCATTGGCTAATCAGCATATCCTTATGCAAATTAACTGTCAGCCAAGATGGCGGCCGGCAGCCAGGCAGCTGGAAGCGAACATGAGGCTTGCTTGCTCCAGTGACTGCGGACTCCAACTTTCCCCGCATAACTTGCCGGCCTCTCAGCTGCAACTCTAAGCAACTATGTACTATGTTGCAAATAAGAAGCTAAACAAAACCCCAGAAACCAGCCGGACTGAAAGCCAGCCAGACCGCAACATTGTATCGATGTTTTCAGCAGCGAGGCCTCAGAGCTAAAGCTGGCCCAGAATAAAAAA
>NW_005358092.1:3827854-3828273 GCF_000412655.1 Myotis brandtii
GCAACCTCCCGATCCGCCCTGCTCTGTGCATGACAGGGGGCGGCGCCCCAACTCCCCAATCGGCCCTGCTCTGAGCCTGAAAAGGGGCTGCACCTAGGGATTGGGCCTGCCCTCTGCCACCCGGGAGCAGGCCTAAGCCAGCAGGTCGTTATCTCCCAAGGGGTCCCAGACTGCAAGAGGGCACAGGCCGGGCTGGGGGACCAAATTTTTGTGCACCGGGCCTCTAGTATATATATAAAAGAAGAAGAAAAAGAAAAAGAAAAAGAGGAAACACAAAAATGGATATCTACACTAATAAAAGAGAAACATGGTAATTGGCGTACGACCGCTAACCTTCCCATTGGCTAATCAGCATATCCTTATGCAAATTAACTGTCAGCCAAGATGGCGGCCGGCAGCCAGGCAGCTGGAAGCGAGCA
>NW_005358092.1:3829234-3838762 GCF_000412655.1 Myotis brandtii
ATAGGGGGCAGCGCCCCAACCCCCTGATTGGCCCTGCTCTGTGCGTGACAGGGGGTGGCGCTGCAACCTCCCCATCGACCCTGCCTTGAGTGTGACAGGGGGCGGGGCCCCAACCCCCCAATCGGCCCTACCCTGAGCGTGACTGAGGGTGGCATCGCAACCTCCCAATCCGCCCTGCTCTGTGCATGACAGGGGGCGGCGCCCCAACTCCCCAATCAGCCCTGCTCTGAGCCTGACCAGGGGCTGCACCTAGGGATTGGGCCTGCCCTCTGCCACCCAGGAGCAGGCCTAAGCCAGCAGGTCGTTATCTCCTGAGGGGTCCCAGACTGCAAGAGGGCACAGGCCGGGCTGAGGGACCCCCCCCCCTGAGTGCACAAATTTTTGTGCACCGGGCCTCTAGTAGAAAACATAAAAAAGAACCAGCCAGAAATGAAGACTATCATAACTGAAATGAAGAATACATTAGAGGGCTGTCCGTTGTGGCACAGTGGCTGAGAGTCAACCTATGAACCAGGAAGTCACGGTTCAATTCCAGTTCTGGGCACATGTCCCAGATGCAGGCTCGATCTCCAGTAGGGGGTATGCAGGAGGTAGCGGATCAATGATCCTCTCTCATCATTAATGTTTCTATCTCTCCCTCTAATGTTCCTCTCTGAAATCAATCTCTATATATAAAACCCTAATATGCAAATAGACCGAACAGTGGAACAACCGAATAACCGAACAACCAGTCGCTATGACGTTTGCTGACCACCAGGGGGCGCGTGTGGAACATGGTGGGCGTTGGCCACAGTGGGATAATGGAGCAGGTGAGAGGGGGTGCCAGACCAAGGCGGGGCACCAGTCGCTGTTATCAGGGCAAGCCTCTGGTGGTTACTGAAAATCCTTTGCTTCCGCGCACCACGATTCTGCCTGGTGCTTGTGCCTGTTGCCGGCACCAGCCCCACTCGCACCTACTGCAGGCACCCAGCATTGGCTCCGATCGCTCGGCACCATCAGTGGATGCGAGCAACGGCTGCCAGCCCCAATTGCCCCTCAGGGCTTCTCCACCTCCCCCTGCTCCTGAGGTGCTGTTAGTGCATGGGAGCGGTAGTGGTTGAGGAGGCGGGGCTGCAGCAGAAAGGTTGGGGGCCGTGGCAGGAGGGGCCGGGCCGCAGAGGATGGGCCAACACTCGCCCCTGTGCCCACCGCAGCCTCGCTGCCCACAGTTCCTTTCAAGGTGCACAAATTTGTGCACTGGGCCCCTAGGAAAAATATATTTTAAAAAATACATTAGAGGGAATCAACTGTAGATTAGATGAAGCAGAAGATCGAATCAACAATTTGGAAGATAAGGCAGCAAAACATACCCAATCAGAAAGGCAAAAAGAAAAATAAGAATAGTTTAAGCAGCCTCTGGGACATCATCAAGCCTACTAACATTGGCATCATAGGGGTACCAAAAGGAGAAGAGAGAACAAGGAATTGAAAACCTATTTGAAGAAATAATGACTGAAAACTTCCCTAACCTGGCAAATGAAAGAAACATGCTATATATTTCACATACATGTGAAATCTGAAAAACAAAACAAACAAACAAAAAAATAAACTCATAGATATACAGAATATTGTTTTTTTATTTTTACTTTTATTGATTTCAGAGAAGGAAGAGGGAGAGATAGAAACATCAATGATGAGAGAGAATCACTGATCCGCTGCCTCCTGTACACCCCCTACTGTGGATGGAGCCTGCAATCTGGGCATATACTCTGACCAGGAATCGAACCATGACCTCCTGGTTCATAGGTTGAGGCTCAACCACTGAACCACACCTGCTGGGCTCTATAGAGAACATTTTCATGGTTGTATGATGAGGTAGGACTTAGAGGGATAAGTGAAAAAGGGAAAGGGATTAAGAAGTACAAATTGATTTACAAAATATTCATTGGGGTATAAAGTATAGCGTAAGAAATATAGTCAATCTTATAATAACTCTGTAGGTACCAGGTGGGTACTAGATTTATAGACGTGATTACTTAGTAAGATATGTAAATATCTAATCACTATATTGTACACGTAAGACTAATATAATATTGTATGTCAACTATAATTGAAAAATAAAAAAATTATTTAAAAATAAATAAATAAATATAAAAACAGTCACCTCAAAAGGGTGAGGGAAAGGCTGCCAGGGAAGATGCATAAGGGCATTTAATGAGATACTGGAAATGTTCTCATATCTTAATAAAGTTCTGATTATGAGTAAATTACTTTGGCAAAACTCATCCAGCCCCAGCCGGTGTGCTCAATGGTTAGAGCATCTGCCTGCACACCCGAAGGGTCTCGGGTTCGATTCCAGGTCAAGGGTGTGTACCTGGGTTACCAGTTTGATTCCTGGCTCCAGTCAGGACACATGCAAGAAGCAAACAATTGATGTGTTTCACATCAATGTTTCCCTCTTTTTCTCTCCCTCACTCTTTCTCTTTCTCTTTTCCTCCCTCTTCCTTTCACTCTCTCTAAAAACCAATGGAAAAAAATATCCTTGGGTGAGGATTAAAAAAAATAATAACAACAACAAAATAAAACCTCGTCCAATGAATGATACAATGATAATTTATACTTTTCACTGTATATAAATTTTACCATAAGGAAAAACAAAACATACAGATATTGGAACTTTAATGAAATGGGTACTGAAATGTTTACAGGTGAAGCATGCTAATGTCTGTAACTTATTTTGTGATGAATAAAATTAAAATAGATTGGTAGGGGAATGATTAGATGAATATATGTTAAAGCAAATGCTATAAAAATTAATTCAAGAAACTGGACAGTGATTATGTGTGCATTCATTGCATAATTCTTTCTACTTTCCGTGCAATTGGAAAATTGTATAATAACATGTTGGGGAAAGTTGACACTGGCTTATATCTCTTTCACATCTAAAAAATAATAAAGCATATAAAATATAGATTATTGCAAACCTTTATCTTATAACAGTAGGAAATCAGCCTCTGTGATCCATCTCCAGCATAGTCAACTTTTTATGAAAATGGTTACTGAATTTCCCCAGGGCAAATGGAATGCAGGGAGGTGGGAAGAGGATATAAGAACAAAGAACTATGGACATGAGCCAGCATCATGGGTGGAAACCCCTGAAGCACCATGACAGGGGTAGGTGGAGGCAACTAGAAAAAGCCTCAGCCCAATTTTTTTTTAAATGGCCCAATGGGAGACTATAAGATCTAGGCGACGTATGAGGAAACAGGTGAACCCATAGTATTCAGCAAATAAGGAACTGGAAAAGGGACTGAATAAATAGGCTTTGATAGCTACCCCATGTGTGCCTGTACAACTGGAGGGACACCTGCTCTCGAGAACATATTAAAAGTCTCGTTTTTGCCATACTTCTGTCTCCGAGTCCATTATTTGAATTTGGACGGGCGAGCATTTTTCACATAACTCTAAAATTGATAGAATCAACTGGAATTTTCCATGTAAATAATTTCATAATCTGCAAACATGGGTAGTTTTATTTATTTTTTTCTAATTTCATGCCTTTTACTAATTTTCCACTGTTTTTATGCTTCATTGCAATGCATGGGTCCTCTAGAACAACACTGAATGTAAACAGGCATCCTTGCTTGTTCCAAATCTCTGCGGTAAAAGATTAAATGACAGTTAGATATGACTTTAGCTATAGGTTTTTCCATTGATGCTCTTGTGATGAAAAGTTTATAGATCTCTCTTAGCAACTTTCAAATACAATACAGTATTATTATTAACTACTAGACGTCCAGTGCATGGATTCATGCACCGGTGGGGTCCCTCAGCCTGGCCTGTGCCCTCTCGAAATCCAGGACCCCTCAGGGGATGTAGTAGTGCACAAAGTGGCAGGCGGCCGGGGAGGAGCCCAAGCCCAGGCCGGGCGCCGCTCCCATTCATCCCGGCCCCGCTGCAGCTTGGTAGCATTGCTGTGGACGCAGGAGAGGTTCACACCGCCGCAGCTGCTCACCAGCTGCGAGCCCAGCTTCTGGCTCACATCTGTCAGCTGAGTGGCACTCCCACTGTGAGAGCGCACTGACCACCAGGGGGCAGCTTCTGCATTGAGTGTCTGCCCCCTGGTGGTCAGTGCACGTCATAGCAACTGGTCAAATGGTTGACCGGTTGCTTAGGGCTTTATATATATACTAGAGGCCCGGTGCACGACATTCGTGCACTAGGGGGTGTGAGGGTACCTCAGCCCAACCTGCACCCTCTTCAATCTGGGAGCCCTCTCCAATCCGGGAGTTTCTGTCTGTCTTTGCAATCATATGAGTGAATTGTCTGAGACCCCAACTCAGTTTGGCTTGTTGCTCACAGAATAATAGAGGCATTTTTTTTTCTTTGCTTCATTGGTGGAGATTTCCTGGAAGTTTAGGATATCTTCCCTTTAATTTTTCCTAGACACTCTGATTTTACTTATGTCTCTCACCTTTGCTTTCCCTCCCATCCCCCACCACAACAGTAACTTGCTCCAGGCTCACTTTGATCTAGTGTCTAGGACAGTGATGGCGAACCTATGACACGCGTGTCAGAGGTGACATGTGAACTCATTTTTTTGGTTGATTTTTCTTTGCTAAATGGCATTTAAATATATAAAATAAATATCAAAAATATAAATCTTTGTTTTACTATGGTTGCAAATATCAAAAAATTTCTATATGTGACATGGCACCAGAGTTAAGTTAGGGTTTTTCAAAATGCTGACACGCCAAGCTCAAAAGGTTCGCCATCACTGCAATAGATGATGATGTACTGGAAAGAAATGAAGACCACGTGTTAGAGGTGTTCCAAAGAGGACAGATGTTTCTGGAGCCAGGGAAAGATTCCAGTCAGGAGTAGCACTTGAGCTTGGACATAGACTCCTGTGCTCTTGGTTTTCCCTTCCTGCTCTGTCTCCGACCCATGGCCTCCCACTCTGCCAAGTCCTCCAAGCCGCCAGCTCTCCCTCTCTGCTCTCTGCTTGGCGCCTGTATATGCAAACTAACCCGCCATCTTTGTCGGTTAATTTGCATGCTCACGTCTAATTGGCTGGTGAGCGTAGCGGAGGGATGGTCAATTTACATGTTTCTCTTTTATTATATAGGATAGACTAGAGGCCCGGTGCATGAAATTCAGGGCAGGGGGCCCTCAGCTCGGCCTGCACCCTCTTGCAGTCTGGGACCCCTTGGGGGATGTCCGCCTCCTGGCTTAGGCCCGATACCCTGGTAGTCAAATATCCCTCTCGCAGTCCGGGGCTCTCGCAGTCCAGGACCCCTCACTCCTTACCGCCTGCCTGCAGTGGAGGCGGAAGAGGCTCCCACCACTAACACTGTGCTCGCCAGCTCGATCTCGGCTTCTGGCTGAACAGGGATCCCCCTGTGGGAGTGCACTGGCCACCAGGGGGCAGCTCCTGCGTTGAGCATCTGGCCCCTGGTGGTCAGTGCACGTCATAGCAACAAATAGTTCCGCCATTTGGTCGAGTTGCATATTAGGGTTTTATTATATAGGACTAGAGGCCCAATGCACGAAATTCGTGCATGGGAGTGTGTGTGTGTGGGGGGGGGGGTCCTCAGCCCGGCCTGTGTCCTCTCGCAATCCGGGACAGATGTGAGCCAGATGCCAGTTGGGGGCAGCTCCTGCGTTGTGCATCTTCCCCGATGGTCAGCGCACATCATAGCAACTGGTCGTTCTGCCAGTCGGTCGATTTGCATATTAGGATTTTATTATACAGGATAGTCACCAAGCTATATATGAATTCCCCAGGACTTATTTAATTATTATTTTTTAATATTTTTATTGATTTCAGAGAGGAAGAAAAAGGGAGAGATAGAAACATCAATGATGAGAGAGAATCATTGATTGGCTGCCTCCTGCATGTCCCCCACTGGGAATCGGACACACCCACAACCCAGGCATGTGCCCTGACCAGGAATCAAATCGTGACCTCCTGGTTCATAGGTTGACACTCAACCACTGAGCCAAGCCAGCCAGGCAAGATTTATTTATTTTATAACTGGAAGTTTGTATCTTTTTACCAGTGTCACTCATCTCCACCCCCTACCCCATGCTCCCCACAACCCAGCAACCAACAATCTGTTCTCTGTAAGTATGATTTTGTTGTTGGTGGTTTGGACTTTCTTGTTTGTTTGGCTTGGCTGTTTTCTAGATTCCACACATAAGTGAGATCATACTATATTTGTCTTTCTCTGTTTCACTTAGCATAATGCCAACAAGATCCATCCATGTTGCTGAAAACAAATGGCAAGATTTACTTACTTTTATGGATGAATAGTATTTATCCATTCACTGGACACTTAGGTTGCTTTCATGTGTTGGCAACTAAAAATAATGCTACAATGAAGATGGGGGTAACATATGTCTTTTCAAGTTATTGCTTTCATTTCATTTGGATAAATACTAGAAGTAGAATTGCTGGATCATATGGTGGTTGTAAATTTTTGAGGAACCTCCATACTGTATTCCATAGTGGCTAAACCAACATACATTCCCCAAAACAGTGCACAAAGGTTCTGTTTTCTTCACATTGTCGCCAAAACTTGTTATTTCTTGTCTTTTTTATAATAGCCATTCTAACAGGTGTGAGGTGGTATTTCATTGTGGTTTTGATTTGTGTTTCCCTAATAACTAGTGGCATGGAACATCACTTCATGTACTACTTGCTGGCCATTTGTATATCTTCTTTGGAGAAATGTCTACTTAAGTCCTTTGCCCATTTTTGAATCGTTTGTTTTTATGTTATTAATTTTAGAGAGTTCTCTATATATTCTAGATATTAATCCCTTTTGAGTTACATGATTTGCAAATACTTTCTCCCATTCTGTGATTTGCTTTTTACTTTGTTGATAACATATTTTGATAAACAAGTTTATCATTTTCAGGAATTTCACTTTTAAACACACTGGATTTTAAAACAATTGATCTGGCATACATTTCAGGCAATGCTAATAATGAAAGTCACCTCCACTTTTGGTAGATAATATTAAGTTTATTTTTACTGATGAGGATTGTGACCCCAAGGTTACACAGCTAATTTCAAGAGAGAAGGTAAGTGAACTCTTAAGCTTATGCTATTGCTATTGCTTGACTGGTTACTCTATCTCTAATCTGTTATGTATTTACTACCATTAGTCCTTGGCACATAGTAGGTGCTCAATTGTTTTCTGAATTATTCAAAGCACTGTATCTCTGCTAGGTCATAATACATTCCGTGGTTTCCTATCATCCTTAAATTAAATCAGATGCTAATCTTTTGCCCTACATTCAAAACTTTCTACATTTTATCTTTAACGTATCTACTGGAGCCTTTTTTTGTCATTATTCCTCTTTATAAACTTTCTGTTTTTAACCAAAAGAGTTAGCCTATAGTTAACCTTTTATTCTCTTTTTATACAATTCCCAAAGCACCTTTCTTAAAAATATATACATTTTATTGATTTTAGAGAGGAAGGGAGAGGGAGAGAGAGATAGAAACATCAATGATGAGAGAGAATCATTGACTGGCTGCTTCCTGCACACCGCCTACTGGGGATCGAGCCCGCAACCCAGGCATGTGCCCTTGGCCGGAATTGAACCTGGGACCCCTCAGTCTGCAGGCCAATGCTCTATCCATTTAGCCAAACCAGCTAGGGCAGTCTTTGTCTTTTTTAAAAAGAAACCCCATCCCTTCTACCTTCTCTCCTGCCACAAGGCTTGAATTTCTCTTATATGTTGGGCTTTCTTCCCTACACCAACCTTGTACTTTGGAAGAAACTATGTGGGAGAATTAAAGCATAGTGATTAATCACAAAAACAATATGTAATTATGTATGTGTTTTCTGATGGTCTTAGGCGACCCCTGTGAAAGGGTCATTCGACCCCCAAAGGAGTTGCGACCCACAGGTTGAGAACAGATGCTTTAAAGCCTAATTTTAATCCTATTAGTTTGACAAAGACATTCAAGATTACCCTAGCCAGTAGGAAGTGATATTGTGTTCTCAATAGCTATTATAATAAAAATTACAGTAACTATTATTCAGCCATTAAAAAAGAATGAAATCTTGCCATTTGCGACAATATGAATGAACCCTGACAACATTACACTAAGTGAAATAAGTGAGACAGAGAAAAAAACAAACAACAAAAAACCAAGATCATAGATATAAAGAACAAATTGGTGATTGCCAGAGGCACAGGTGGTAGTGGGCAAAAAGCAGTAAAGGTATGAACTTCCAGTTATAAAATAAGTAAGTCATGGGGATATAATATACAATATAGTTAATCATGCTATACTGATTATTTGAAAGTTGCTAAGAGTGATATTAAAAGTCTTCATCGTAAGAAAAAAATTGTCTTATGTATGGTGACAGATGTTAACTGGATACTGTGGTGATCATTTTGCAATATATACAAATTGTAAATCATTGTATTTTACACCTGAAACTAATTTAATGTTGTATCTCAACTATGCCTCATTAAAAAAATATCAAAAATCATTAAAAATTTTATTATTATTATTTTTATATAAAATTAGGAACATTATTAAAACCACTACAACCAAATAAGAAATATGACAATCAGGCATCATCGGTGCAGAAAAGACATAATAAATAATTGATAGATAAATGATGATCTTCCTGATACATTTTTGAGTCCTTAATTACAGTTTGCTCATGCCCAATCACACTGAAGAAAAGCCTAATAGTTGAAAACTTCCAGCCTCATAACCATAGCTCCTAATCAGCTTTTAAGTGCTGAAATAGTTCATATAAACTGATAACCAACTTATGGTTAAATGTAGGATAAAAAATTATGGTACTTATCCCACAGAATTGGAAGACTAAATGCTAAGAACAATGGCTGCCAAATATTTGAGTAGGAAATTTTATTATTTACATTTTTTAATCCTCACCCAAGGATATGTTTTACTGCTGAGAGAGAAAGAGAGTCAGTTGTCTTCCAAAAGTACCCCAACCGGGGACCTAATCTGCAACCTGTTGGTGTCTGGAATGATGGTCCAACCAACTGAGACACCTGGCCAGGGGAAGTGTAGGATATTTTAGTTCAACAAAAAGATAATATCAATAAAGAGGCAGAAATTATAAAAAGAAACCAAACAAATTCTGGAGCTAAAACACAATAACTGAAATGAAAAATTCACTGAATTCACCAGCAGATTTCAGCAGGCAGAAGATAGAAGCTGCAAATCACAGTAAGTCAACTGAAATTATCCAGTCTGATGAGCAGAAAGAAAAAAAGAATAAAGAAAAAAATCCACAGAGCTTAAGAGATAAGAGACCTGTGAGATACCAAGTGGATCAACATATACAAAATGGGAGTCCCAAATAAGAGAGAAAAGGAAGAGAATGAATCTACACTAATAAAAGAGAAACATGGTAATTAGCTTACGACCGCTACCCTTTTCATTGGCTAATCAGTGAGTATATGCAAATTAACTGTCAGCCAAGATGGCGGCCGGCAGCCAGGCACTGAAGGGAGCACGAGGCCTTGCTTGCTGCAGACTCCAAC
>NW_005358092.1:3839623-3839898 GCF_000412655.1 Myotis brandtii
CAACCCCCTGATCAGCCCTGCTCTGTGCCTGATAGGGGGGAGCTCCCCAACCCCCTGATTGACCCTGTTCTGTGTGTGACAGGGTATGGAGCCCCAACCCCCCTGATTGGCCCTGCTCTGTGAGTGACAGGGGGCAGCGCCCCAACCCCCTGATCAGCCCTGCTCTGTGCATGACAAGGGGTGGCGCCGCAACCTCCCCATCGACCCTGCCTTGAGTGTGACAGGGGGCGGTGCCCCAACCCCCCAATCGGCCCTACCCTGAGCATGACTGAGGG
>NW_005358092.1:3839999-3845841 GCF_000412655.1 Myotis brandtii
GCCCCAACTCCCCAATTGGCCCTGCTCTGAGCCTGACCAGGGGCTGCACTTAGGGATTGGGCCTGCCCTCTGCCACCCGGGAGCAGGCCTAAGCCAGCAGGTCGTTATCTCCCGAGGGGTCCCAGACTGCGAGAGGGCACAGGCCGGGCTGGGGGACTCCCCCTCCCCCGCCTCCCGAGTGCACAAATTTTTGTGCACCCGGCCTCTAGTATTTTATAAAATAATGGCCAAGAACTTTCCAAATTTGATAAAAGACATGAATTTACACACCCAGGCAGCTCAATAAAATCCAAGAGATCCACATGAGACATATTGCATTCAAATTGCTGAAAGCCAAAGATACAGAGAGAATCTTGAAATCACCAAGAGAAGCAACTCCTCATGACCAAATTATACTGTGTAGGAAGAGGAATGGGAGTAACAACTTAATGGGTACCAGGTGCTCTTTTGATGGTGATGAAATGTTCAGGAACTTATTAGATGTGGTGGCCACAAAACAATGCAAATGTACTAAATGCCACTGAATTGTACACTTAAAAAAGGTTGATTTTATGTTAGTAATTTCACTTCAATTTTAAAAAACCTAACTTTATTTGCATCACTTAAACAAAATTTTCTAATCCATATATTCCCATCTTATTTTCCAGGCATGGGCATTTATTTCGATTTAAGTATTTATATATGTGGAACAAAGATAGAAACTCAAAGGATCCAAAATACATGTATTTTGGAACTACATCCCATCCCTTTCATTGCATTTGCCTTTCCAAAAACTACCAATGTTCTTCATTGTTCTGTATTCTTACAGTATGAATATATATTTGCTTTAAATCTATTTGTTTTGGACTATATACACATTCTCAATCTGAGCCATCCTGTTCTCAAATATTGTCTTTGCTCATATTTTTTATTTTTTTCCATTATAGAGTAAAATTAAATCTAATTCTCACTCTATTTCTCATCTTTTCTCGTATCTTCCACCTTTTTCTGATTTCTTAATATTTACTTTTCTTTTAGCAAACTTCAAGAATTTTTTTCTATGTGATATATATATGTATGTATATGTGTGTATATATATAGATGTATGTATATACATCTATATAAATAAAGCCTAAGTGACTGTTCAACCGGTACTGACCACCAGGGGGCAGACGCTCAACGCAGGAGTGAAAACATGGAACAGACTGATGAATCTCAGCGGGAAGGGGAGGGGGGGAAGAGGGGGAAGAAATTAACCAAAGATTTTATATGCATACTAGAGGTGGGTCCCTCGGCCTGGCCTGCAGAGATTGGGCCAAATCTATGCACTGGGCATCCAACATCCCCCAAGGGGTCCTGGATTGTGAGAGGGCACAGGCCAGGCTGAGGGACTCCACCAGTGCACAAATCCATGCACCGGGCCTCTAGTATATATATGAAATATTATTGAAAGTATTACATATGTCCCCTTTTTTCCCTATTGACACCTTCTAGCCCGTCCCCATCCTCCACCCCCCACCCCAGGCCTTTACCACGTTATTACTGTGTCCATGGGTTATGCATATATGCATACAAGTTCTTTGGTTCATCTCTTCCCACCCACCCATCCACTCCGGCCTTCCTGCTGAGAAAAAATATAGAACACTTCACAAATTTGCATGTCATCCTTGCACAGAGGTCATGCTAATCTTCTCTGTATCGTTTCAATTTTAGTATATGTGCTGCCAAAGCAAGCACCTTCATATTTATTCTTGTCTATTCAATCTAGTCTGCTGTTGAACCTAACCATTAAAATTTTAATGATTTATTCTTATTTCTAGTTCTTTGGATTTTTTCTAATTGTATCTGAACTTTTTTTGACAAAGTTGTATTTCTTCATTATGGTTTCTATTCTTTCTTTTATTATTTTATATGCTTGTATATACTTTATATATTTACATATATCTTTACTGAAATTTTTAAATAATTACACATTTATTTTATAATCACTTTCAGAGTTGTCTATAGTATCTTTAATTCCTGTGGTGCTATTTTCCAGTTGTATCTGATCATCTTTACTGGCTAGTAATTTAATTATGAAGTCACCTTCACTAGAGACTGTTTTGTCCATATGATCAATGAAGTATGAAAATGTTCTGGGAGTTGTCATTGGACTTTGAAACAATTATGAAGTTTATTCCTAATCTTGGGATTCCTGCACCAAGTGGGTAGTACAAATTTATATTATATATTATGTAGGCTGAGATTTCTGTTTTTCATAGGAACTTTCCTCCCATCCAAAGTCCTGGGCAGATGGGCAAAATTCCTTATAATTTTCACTCATTGGGATGCAGTGTTCTCTCTTAAATAGGTAATTCAGTCTTCTGACAGAAACTAAGTTCCAGTTTTCCTTTCTACTGAGTTCTAGGGCTTAGTCCTAGCATGGACATTAAAATTCTAGTATCCAATCCTCAAATCCCATAAATGGTATGAAATTCCCATAGAATGCCAGTGCATCAGCTCCTGTTTTGGCCTTGAGTTACTTCTCCTTCGCTTTTTATCTCTCTCTCTCTTTTTTTTTTTTTTTTTTTTTTTTTTTTTTTTTTTTTTTTTTTTTTTTTTTTTATCTGAAGCTTGGATGCTTAGGAAAGAGCTTTAATGACATTCTACACTTTAGTTTGTTGGTACGGGGGAGGCCATCCAACAGGGACTTAGCCCACTATGTTACCCAAAGCCCCTTATTACAGTTTTTAAAACAAGTGAACTGTTGTAGGGTGTACCTGATAAGTCTATTGATAATCCACTAAGTATACAAAACAGTGAAAAGAGTCTCAAGATGCAGATATACACAAAACTACTATCACACAATTCTCCTTAATTCACTCAACTACTTAACAAGTTACAGGCATAGTGCTAGGGACCACAGTGTAGTAGAAACAGACATATGTATACCAAGAAGCCTGGATGACTAGGATAAGGGTGTTGCCATAAATATTACAGAGGTTGAGTAGAAAATAGAATTTGCAGTGGGGGGAAATTTTGTTGGCTTTTCAACATGTTAGTCTTAAGCATCCAAGTGACTACATCCAGGAGATACAAGACTTATGCTTCTAAGATCTTGGATTAATGAGCTCAGTAGTATTAACTAAAGAAAGTAATAAATAATCAATATACACTAGAGAGACAATTTTTTAAAATCCAATTCCTTCACAATAAAAAATTTACACCACATAATTTATACTAATTTCCTCTCTGAGTACAAATAGATACTGAGTACAAAAAAGAGACCTGAGATTCCAGAGGCATACTCCAACTCTTACCTTAAAACTCTTTATAATAGGCAACAGGGAATTTCTGCATTTGACCTATCTGTATTCCTGAAAGAAATAATAGGACTAGCTGTTTTGGCTTTTCAATTTCTGATGCTATGGGAAATGAAATTATGTAGTGATAATGTTCAAAATACAGTGTGCATTTGATACAATAGTTGCATAGGTGCAACAAAAACTGCCTAATACTGCTTGATAAAATAATGGGTAAAGCTTCTCAGTAAATTTCAACTTCATTTTAACCACTAGAGGGCTCCCTTATCATCACTTGATTTCTGATCCCTTAGCCACTTAAATTTTAGAAACACCAAGTACAATGACTTAAAATAACTGGGTTTATTCTGCAATAACATCTCTTAAAAAATATATATATATATAGTTTTATTGATTTTAGAGAAGAAGGGAGAAGGAAGAAGGAGAGACAGAAGCATCAATGATGAGAGAGAATCACCGATTGGCTGCCTCCTACATACCCCACACTGGGGACTGAGCCCACAACCCGGGTGTGTGCCATGACCTCCTTAGGTCAACGCTCAACCACCGAGCCATGCTGGCTGGGCAATAACATCTCATTTTAAAACTTACCAATAAATAATTATTAAATCACTTTATACACCAGAGGACTCTGTGGGCAGAAAAATGTGCTAATGTACTAACAGTTGAAGGGACAGTTCCCTCCTAAGGCAACAAAAGTAGGACTGATAAGGCCTAAAATAAGAACTCAAGTTTTCTCATAGTTCTTGGTCAGCTTTTATATTGATGGACTTACGTTTTAAGTGTTCCAGATGTCATAAGTTCTGTCACCAAAACAATGCACTTCTTTCCTTTTACTGTGGATTCCCAGGAATCATAGAATCGAACAATATTGGGATGCTGAAGACCCTTTAACATTTCAGCCTCTTCTTTAAATCTCTGTCTCTCAGACTTTGTTAACTTTCGATCCTACAATCAAAAACAAAAACAGAATGTAGTTTAAAATAATAAAACATCAAATTACAGTTAAATTTAGATGGTAAACATGTACTAAGTTATAATGATCAACAGTGTTAAAATAGGAACACTATAACAAGTTTACTAATAACTAATAATTTCATCAGTCTATCATATGAGTGTGGAAACAGGCTAAAGTATGTTTAAGAAAACTTTGGATTATAAAGTCATACTTAAGATTATTTTAGTATCAGTATTATTAAATATGCCTCAGATACAGTCTCATTTTGTATGTGAGTTAACTTACTACTTCTAAAATAAGTCATCTATTGCTAGAAATGTGCAATTTAACAACAGGAAACAAGTATGGACTTTAGAGGTAGAAAGGTCTAAATATAAATCCTAGTTCTGTCTTTGCTTTGGTTAGAATTCCCTTTATGAATATATACCTTCAACTCACAGGACTGTTGTAAGAATTAAATAATTTACTAGGTATGCTTTTATCACATATTTAAAGCATCTGGCACTTCACAGGTTAATTCCTATCTGAGATAAACTGGGGAAAAGCACCTAATTTGTTGTTTTCCCTTAACAAGGTCCTATATACACAAACTCTGAATTGTCCTGCAAATTTAAATTGAAACTATCTTTCTTACATTAATATTCTGTCAAAACAAGTAATACATATTTTAACAAAATATTCTAGGTATACAATAAAGTAATGTGTCCATCATACAGTTAAATAATTAAACATCACAAACATAATTTAAAGCCCTCTGTGCAATTAGGTTGCCCTTCCCATCACAATTCCTTACCCTTGAATAACCACTACCCTGAATTTGAACACACCATTCCTATATGGGTTTTTAGGCTTTATTTTTTTAAAATATATTTTTATTGATTTCAGAGAGGAAGGGAGAGGGAGAGAGAGAAACATCAATAATGAGAGAGAATCATTGATCGGCTGCCTCCTGCATGCCCTTTACTGGGGACTGAGCCCGAAACCCAGGTATATGCCCTTGACTGGAATTGAACCCATGACCCTTCAGTCCGTAGGCTGACACTCTATCCACTGAGCCAAACTGGCTAGGGCTGGGTTTTTACACTTTATATGAAATGTTAAAATTTCATAAAATGATGGTATACAGTATGTATTTTTTGGAAGTTTGCTTCTTTTTCACTCAATATTGAGATAATCTTTGATGGCATATAAGGAGATATGACAAGATATCTACCTTATTATTATAACTTGTCTCCATTCATTATCACTGCTTTACAGTTATCCTTTGTCTGAATATACAGGATGGGGCAAAAGTAAGTTTACAGTTGTTAATATGAAAATACAATAATTAATAAATAATAATACAAGAATAAACTGTTTTGTGTACTCACAACTGTAAACCTACTTTTGCCACATCCTGTATTACAATTTATAAAATCTCCTATTAATGAATCTTTAAGTTGTTCCCCATTTTTTGTTATTACTATCTATCTACACTAATAAAAGAGAAACATGGTAATTAGCGTACGACCGCTACCCTTCCCATTGGCTAATCAGCATATCCTTATGCAAATTAACTGTCAGCCAAGATGGCGGCCGACAGCCATGCACTGAAGCGAGCAGG
>NW_005358092.1:3847411-3856520 GCF_000412655.1 Myotis brandtii
TTAGGGGCAACCAGGCCAGTGGGGGTAGGGCAGTTGGGGGTGACCAGGTTGTGGGGGGCAGTCAGGGGCAATCAGGTCAGCAGGCTGAGGCGGTTAGGGGTGATAAGGCTGGCAGGGGGGCCAGTTAGGGGCAATTAGGCAGGCAGGCGAGCAGTTAAGGAGCCAGCGGTCCTGGATTGTGAGATGGTGCAGGCTGGGCTGAGGGGAACCCCCCCCCCCACCGTGCACAAATTTCATACACCAGGCCTCTAATACTGTAATAATAGTGTTGTAATGTTAATCTTGGACATACATTTAAGGGTAATAGGACACGTGTTCTTCTTTATTTTTTAATTGATTTTAGAGAGAGAGGAAGGGAAAGAGAAAGAGGGAGAGAAACATTGATTTATTGTTCCACTTATTTATACATTCACTGGTTGACTCTTTTATATGCTCTGATCAGGGATTGGATCTGCAATCTTAGCATATCAGGATGAAACTCTAACCAACTGAACTACCTGGCCAAGGCAGAACACTCAATTCTTAAACTTAGGGTCCACAAAACCCGTTAAGGAAGATTTGTGAATATGTGTGAAAACAAACAAATATTTTTCATTTACCATGAATTGAAATTTAATATCTCCTTGAATTATTAATGTGTACACCTAATAGCGTAATAGTAACTGTGATTTTTGTCACCAACAGACCTAGATTATTTTAATATCACCTAACAGTAGATGCAGATTATCTCAAAATAGCATTTACACAAATCATTATTTTTAAGTTATGATAGCTATTAGACTTTCAGTAGGTTTTATTATGCACTAATAATGTATATCACAAATTTAAAATTTTGATAACTATTCAATATTAGTTTCCATTATAATCCAATGTATCTATACTAATAAAAGGGTAATATGCTAATTAGACCGGGAGACCTTCCGGAAGACCTTCTGGACGTCCTTCTGGACAAAGCCATGGTGGCGGGGCTGAGGCAGAGGTGGTTAAGGGTGATCAGGCCAAGAGGGGAGGGCAGTTGGGGGTGATCAGGCCAACAGGGGAGTGGCCAGTTGGGGGCAAGCAGGCCTGCAGGATGGAGCATTTAGTTTTTAATCACAATGCATTTCCATTCCTTGAAGCTCTATTTGGGTCTTTATCAAATCAATCATTCACTACTTCTTCCAACACCATCTTGATTTTTGTTGTTTTAGTTAGTTTCTAGTCCTTTTCCTGATAATATAACTTACTTTAGACTCAATTCACTGCCACTTTTATCTGAGTTACTGGGGATCTAATTTTGCTATTGTTTTGGCTGCTGATATTCACTTCTGTTGGTATTTTTCTTTATGTGGTTATTTCAAATTGTGATGTGTGTTGGAATATCCTCAGTTGTGAGTGTATCCCACAATCTCTAGTCTGTTTTTCATTTCATTTCATTTTCCTCTTCAAAGAACAACTTTATTGGATCTCAATTCCAATAACTGCTTGGCCTTGAGATTTCATCTATCCTCAGATAGAAAGTAAAACTATGCCCCTTAGTTAACAGATTGGCAACTGTCCGAGAAAAGTCCTAGTGTCAATTCACACTTTTCTTGCTCTGGTTTTACATTTCTTCTTAGTTTTCAGACCTTGGAGATTACCCTTACATTGTAACAAACTCAGCTATGCATTGAAGATAATAGGTTTTTGTTGTTCTGTTCATCAAAATTTTCAAAATATCTCATGTTTTACAATAAGAAGTTTTCAGCTTGTTTGCTTTTCCCTTTACTGACAATAGGGTTTCCCAATATGTTTTTTAAAAAAATCTTATTCACCATACATTCTTTTTTACAAAAAAAAATATTTTTATTGATTTCAGAGAGGAAGGGAGAGGGAGAGAGAGAAACATCAATGATGAGAGAGAATCATTGATCGGCTGCCTCCTGCATGCCCCCTACTGGGGATCAGGCCCACAAACCGGGTATATGCCCTTGGCCAGAATCGAACCTGGGACCCTTCAGTCCGCAGGCCAACACTCTATCCACTGAGTCAAACCGGTCAGGGCTCACTACACATTCTTAAATGTTCCTCATTTAGGGGAAATTTATATAGAAAAAAGAAAAATCTAGATCTCTTGTTGATTCTCTTATCTATTACTGACCCTTACAATAATTCTACCAAGAAGACTTATTTTAGCCCTAGCTGGTTTGGCTCAGTGGATGGAGCATCAGCTTGCAGATTGAAGGGTCCCGGGTTGGTTTCTGGTCATGGGCACATGCCTGGGTTGTGAGCCAATCCCCAGTAGGGAGTGTGCAGGAGGTAGGCGATCAATGATTCTCTCTCATCATCGATGTTTCTCTCTCCCTCTCCCTTCCTTTCTGAAATCAATAAAAATATATATTTTTTAAAAAGAAAACTTATTTTAAATCAAATGAAGTATATTCCACATATCGTTAAGTGATATTTAATTCTTATAACTTAATATACAGTCTACCTATCTGATTGTCTTGATAAGAATTCTTATATAGCATGCAACATTCACTGTAGTTTAAGCAATTTTTGTACACTTTCATAAATGTTTGCTTAAATTGTAAATAATATTTGGGTACTCTATGTCAGGCAAAAGGATATGATGAGCATCAGAGACAAAATTTCTGCTATCCTAGACCTTACAGTGTTAAAAGGCAGAGGCATTAATTTTATTAAGTATGATGAAGAGAAAAGCATTGAGTACTTTCAGAGCATATCATAAAACACTCAATTCTTTGTTCACAAGTATGTATTAACTACAGTTAGCCATGTAAGGAAAGAACCACTATCAGCAGGCTAATCCAAGGATTAAGTGAGATCCTGGGTATGAAAATATCCAGAGTTCTTGTCATATAATATTTGAAATGCTTAAGACCTTTTGCTAAAGGTAAACCTGGGAATATAGGATGCAGATTGGAAGAGTGAAGACTCAAAACATTAGTAACAGTGAGCTAGAAAATTTAAATTTAGCTATTTAAATGTGTGTTTTCACTCATAGTTTAGAACTAACTGCTGGAAAAAATATCAGACCACTGTAGCTGAATCTTTGAATATATATTATACAGAATAAGGTAGAGTATGGTTCTTAATGGAGCAGCTTAAATAAATTATGTAAATACACATATCCACTGTTGTACAAACAGAAAGTTAACAAAATTTTAAGTCTGAATAATATTCTGTATAGGGCCTTTACACAATCCCTTATATAGTTTAAAAGACCTACAAACCTTCAATTGTAAATGTTTTCTCTCAACTGCTATATGTAACCTTAGACAGAAACAGTCACTAGATGTGAACTAACACTGTAGCATAAACCATTCTATAGTTACTTAAATTTTAATTATAATTAAAAATATACTAAAAGATATCTACAATTCCAAATTTTTAACAATGTTCTAAAGTGCACAAGCCTTGTAAATTCTCTGATGAAAACTTACTCGAAGTAATTTATTTATGTCTTTCTCTATTACCACTATCCTATTTCAAGCCATCATCATCTCTTTAGATTCCTGCAATAACCTACTAAGTCGTTTCCAAAAATCTAATCTTTCCCTGTACAGTATATTTTTCCACTTTGTCCATATATAGCCAGAATATTTTATATCATTTTAATCAATTCTAAGGTATGCCAACTAATTCTTAGAAATACAACTTTTCCTATTTTTAACTTCTCTAAAATTAGAATGTCATACTATTAGAGGAATTTTAGATTCAATGAAATCATGTATACCATAACTCTGTTTAAAAATCTTTAATAAGTAGCTTTCTACAGCCTTTAGGATAAAGGTGAAAATCACTGTGACCTATGTGGTCCCACATTATATGGTTCTTGCCCACTCTTCTAGCCTAATCTCTTCGCCCTGATCTTTTCCATTCTCAAACATGACACACTTCTTTCAACTCATGCCCTTTAAACATACTGTTCCTTCAATCTGGGATGCCCCTCTGTCCATCTTTAGTTGCCTAGTTAATGCCCAGTCATCATTCAAGGATCAATTCATTTCCTCAGGAACACCTTCCCTGAGTGCCCCTCAATGTAGGTTAAATCATCCCCCCTCCACACTAATATATGTTTTTATAAACAATGTATATACCTCTTTTATAGCATTTAATCCTATATAATAAGAGCCTAATATGATAAGTGTCCGGTCAACCAGTTGGCCGTTCAACCAAACAGAGTAATATGCTAATGATATACTAAGGCTGTTCAACCACTCACTATGACATGCACTGACCACCAGGGGGCAGATAGTTGACCACTTGACCAGTCGCTATGATGTGCACTGACCATCAGGGGGCAGACGCTCTGACCAGTAGGTTAGCTTGCTGCTGGGGTCCGACTGATCAGGACTGAGCGAGACAGGCCGGACACACCCTGGAGCCCTCCCATATCCCTCCCCCGGCCCCGATGATGCACCAGTGGGGTCCCTTTGGTCTGGCCTGCACCCTCTTGCAATCTGGGACCCCTCGGGGGGATGTCGGAGAGCCGGTTTCGGGCCAATCCCACAGGCCAGGCTAAGGAACCCCACTGGTGCATGAATTCATTGCCCGGGTCTCTAGTCACAAAAAATATTATATTGAGGCTTATTCTAAAAGCGGTGACAAATGCTTTTCAGTGTTCCGTCTTTAGCATCTTAGTATAAGGACCTGTTCAATAACCATGTGTTGAATGAATCTATGAATGTGTTTTCCAAATAAAAAAGAGTTTGTGTATGTATTTAACAAGCAGTTAGCATTCCCCCAGAGACAAAAGAAATTGAAAGAAAGGTGAGAATTGAAATTGGGTCTCTGAATGTTGGTAAATCTAACACAAGGTAAACACAATGACCAATTGGCAAAAGTCAAAGCTGTTAACTACCATTGTAAAAAAGATGCCAACTACTTATGTATAGCAAAGTATAAAGAGGAAAAACAAACAGGGACTTCTTCCTCTCTAAAAATCTACAACCATTTTTTCTTGAGAATACACTAAATGGCAATCTTAAAACTCTATCGAAGTGAGATTAACTTTAATTTTGCATAGAAGCCATCTCTACTATAAATAGAAACTATTTTATATATCGTAGATTTTTATCCTCCTTGAAATTATTTATGATTTTAAGGGGTTTCAGAAACTTGCTCAAATCTTTATTAAAAATATTTTTAAAGGGAAAAAAATATAGTTAGATGAGTACAGATTATCAACTAAATGGGGAAAATAACACAAACAAATAATTTGGTGCTTCTTTCAATAACTTGTCAACATCTCAGAGAAGTACATTATTTTAACATGCCAAAATTTTTAAGATAATAGTAAAACAGATGAAAATTAACATAAGCACCCAAACCATTTAGAACAACTGAGGTTTTAAAAAATTTGCCAAGTGTTTACCATTTACTAGCTGGTTATTTTACTTCTGTTCTCATTAATTCTCAAAAAAAAACCTGTGAGAGTGGAAATATTACTTTCTTTTGACATAGGAACAGACAAAAAAAAAATTAGTATCTCCCTCAAAGTTGCATGAAAAGCAGAACCAAGGGTGAGGGCATGTGCTGGGGGGTGGGAGCAGCCAGGGAGAGGTCAATGGGGGAAAAAGGAGACTCATGTAATACTTTAAACAATAAAGAATTTAAATTAACAACAGCAACAACAAAAAGCAGAACCAAGAATTAAATGAAGGTTTGATTTAAAGCTCATGTTCTATTCACTATACAAGAAGACAAATGTATGTTAAAAATTTGTAAAGCTTCTAAAACAATTTTCTTCTCAGAAAAGCCATGTTGATATTTTGGTTATCAACTAGGGATCTTTGAAAAGGACTAAGTACTTTACTAAATTACTGAAGGTAAAATAAAAGGAATACACATTGTTTAAATATTATCAACTGTCAATCAAATTATCACGAAGACTATGATATCAAATGAGATTTAGAACAGATTAGCCACTATTGCTTTTTAGTAGTTCTCCCCAGCATTAACAAACTGGATATTCCTGGGGGCTTGCAACACTATTCCAATTGCAGCATTCATTACTTTCAGTGCAGCTAGAGCTAATGCAGCTAACCCACTCTATTCATTTCATTCATTTCTTTCCACCTACATAAAATTGTTTTGACAAGCTAAATGAACAAAACCAAGGACCATTGTCACATGAACTTCCATAACATGCACAGTTCCAGGCTGCTGAGAGTTAGAGGGGGGAGCTGGGCAACAACTGAAACAATTGTTCATCTCAGTACCATCCAAATAACAGTGCTCAGTAGATTTATTTGATGATGCAATTTCTTCTTGGGTAAGAAACACAATGGTGATATTTGGTACAATGGCCTTAGAGCAACTTACACATCTTTAGTTCCTTGTTTTTAATGTTATTTTATTTTAAATATCCCCTAGAGGCATTTTCTTTACCCCTAAATTTCATTATTTTCTTAACAATTTTATGCCTTCCTATTGCTTATTTTATTAGACCCAGAAGCAAACCTTCCAAATAAATTGTGATTGAAACAATGAGATTGGTTTTTATTAATTAAACCTTGAAATATTCACTTAATTAGCTAACAGCTGTACATAAAAAAATATCTGGCCCTCAAGTCCTATTAACATTTAAATGTCATTAGCACTTTATTTTTAGCAATATTCAAAGTTTTACTGCTAAATTAAGACCTTATAGGATACGTCTACATATCAAAATATGGGTGGAGATAAGTGCCTGGAATTCCTTGATTAAAATATTTTAGGCCAATATTGGAGTCCTCCCTCCTTATCGTTTTCTACACCACACTGACTTAGCAAAGACCTGGTTACCTATTCCATCTTTTAAAGTGAAACAAATTGCTGGGCGTTGGGGTACAAAAATAAAAACTTGTCTTCAGGGAGAGAGAACAGCAACTTAAAACACTGCTTTCCAATGAAACATAGATTTCAGTTACAATTTACAGAAAAAATATTTTTAAAAAATTATTCTGTATTTTTTTAAAAAGTAATTGCAAAAATTACTTAAGTCTGGCATATCTCTCTTTCACAGGCCTACATAGTTAATAACAATTTTAATATCATACTTCTTTTTGTACTTCTAAATATGTCTATCTACTAAATATATTGTATTTTCATCTATAGGTAACTTTTCTTCTTTTGAAAATTCCAGAATAACTAGAGATTGAAGGCCTGGGGAAATAAATAATAGAAACAAAATAAATGATTCTCATGTAAAAACTCAACTGTTAACAACAACAACAAAATGTTTTGACAGATTTTTAAGGTGTTTTGAAATACAATATAAAAATTAACATGGATTTTATGTGGCCAAACCAACAGAGTAAACTGCTAATACAAATTTCTTTATGATCTTCCTATCTGGTACCCTTAAGGAGAGGAACTGGATCTATCCCACAGAGAAGAGAGTCTATATCAATTTTCCTCAATAGGTCAATAGATATAATTATGGGGGTGGGGGGAGCAATGGGACATTTAAAAAAATGACATTGTATACTTTGCTTCTCCATGGACTCTTCTAAGAACTATTCTGAAATAGTACTAGTTTCAAAAGGACAAAAACAGTCATCAAAAGAATAGTAAACTGGTGCAGCCACTGTGGAAGACAGTATGAAGTTTCCTCAAAAAGTTAAAAATGGAACTCCCATTTGACCCAGTCATCCAATTACAGGAATATATCCCAAGAAACCAGAAACACCAATCAGAAAGGATATATGCACCCCTATGTTCATTGCAACACAATTTACAATAGCTAACATTTGGAAACAACCTAAGTGCCCATCAGCAGATGAGTGGATTAAAAAACTGTGGTACATCTACACAATGGAATACTATGCTGCTATTAAAAAGAAGGAACTTTTACCATTTGCAACAGTATGGATGGAACTGAAGAGCATTATGCTAAGCGAAATAAGCCAGTCGGAGAAAGGTAAATATCACATGATCTCACTCATGTGTGGGATATAATGATCAACATAATTTGATTAACAAGAATAGATCCAGAGACAAATGGCAGGGGAAAAGGGGGGCTAGAGAGCAACCAAAGGACTTGTATGCATGCATATTAGCATAACCAATGGACACAGACACTGGGGAAGCGGGGTGGGAATGGCTGGGGGGGAGGTCAATTGGAGAAAAAAGAGCAGGGGAAAAAGGAGATATATGTAAAACTTTAGACAATAAATAAATAAATAATTAATTAAAAGTAAAAAAGAAAACTGGTTGTTTACAATCTCCTTCTCCATCCATCCCTTCTTCAAAATCTGGCTCATCTTTATTGGCATTTCATTTATTTAATAAAAGATTCAAAGCAGCAAGAAAATATGATCTACTTACACAAGAAAGGTGGATGCTTTCTAAAACCAGATGTGTACTAATTTATACAGTTCTATCATTAAGTATTCTCCACTTCATCCCCAAATGTGTGCCACAAATATGTAAATTTGGGGCCTAAGAGATTCTCTCCACCCCTCTCTTCCGGAGGGACACAAAAGCCAAACATAATTCAAAAATATCTAGAACTTGGCACATATAAAAAGCTTTATGTGAATGCTGAAAATATAGCAGATACTTATAATAGCTGAATCATAAAAAGACAGTCAACACATTTAGCCCAAGGCAAACTATTTTCACAAAATGATTTCCAATATCAATTGCAAAGCAAAATTCAGAACACTCACTATCTAGCCCAGCCGTGGGCAAACGACGGCCCGCGGGCCGGATCCGGCCCGTTTGAAATGAATAAAACTAAAAAAAAAAAAGACCGTACCCTTTTATGTAATGATGTTTACTTTGAATTTATATTAGTTCACACAAACACTCCATCCATGCTTTTGTTCCGGCCTTCCGGTCCAGTTTAAGAACCCATTGTGGCCCTCGAGTCAAAAAGTTTGCCCACCCCTGATCTAGCCATTCACATAAATTCAAAGTTTTTAATTAAATAGATTAGATTCATTTGAATGTGAAGAAAATTAACTGTGACTTACACTAAAACACTCTAAAGCAAGCATGTCAAACTTGCGGCCCACAGGCCGCATGCTGCCCACAATGAATATTTTTGCGGCCAAGCCAATATAACGGTATATAAGAAACATTTTATTTTTTTTTAAATATATTTTATTGATTTTTTACAGAGAGGAAGGGAGAGAGA
>NW_005358092.1:3856648-3857281 GCF_000412655.1 Myotis brandtii
CATAATCCTATATAATAAAAGCCTAATATGCTAAGTGTCTGACCATTCGTTCGACCGTTCAACCAGTCGCTATGACGTGCACTGACCACCAGGGAGCAGAGGCTCTGACTGGGTGAGACGGGCCAGACACGCACTGGAGCCCTCCCGCGGTCCCTCCCCGGCCCCGATCGTGCACTAGTGGGGTCCCTCAGCCTGGCCTACATCCTCTCGCAATCCAGGACTTCTCGGGGAATGTCTGCAGGCCAGACTGAGGGATCCCACCGGTGCACTGGGCCTCTAGTCCTATATAATAAAAGGCTAATATACAAATCAACCGAACACTATGACGCTCACTGACCACCAGCAGGCAGACGCTCAACACAGGAGCTGCCCTGTGGTGGTCAGTGCGCTCCCACAGGGGAGCACTGCTCAGCCAGAAGCTGGGGCTCATGGCTGGCACGGCGGCGCTAAGGATGTCTGACTTATGGCATAGGCCTGCTCCCCGCATGGGCCTAAGCCAGGGGTGGGCAAACTTTTTGACTCGAGGGCCACAATGGGTTCTTAAACTGGACCGGAGGGCCAGAACAAAAGCATGGATGGAGTGTTTGTGTGAACTAATATAAATTCAAAGTAAACATCATTAAATAAAAGGGT
>NW_005358092.1:3857303-3857778 GCF_000412655.1 Myotis brandtii
AACGGGCCGGATCCGGCCCGCGGGCCGTAGTTTGCCCACGGCTGGCCTAAGCTGTCAGTCGGACATCCCCCAAGGGCTCCCAAACTGCGAGAGGGCGCAGGCTGGGCTGAGGGACCCCAGTGCAAGAATTTCGTGCACCGGGCCTCTAAGTCATTAATAACAAACTATAACATTTACTAATGACTGATTATTATAATCATGTTGCATTCATTTCTCTTATGCGCCTTACATGCAGGCACACCATTTCTCTCCACTAAAACTAGCAGCGAATATTTTAGCAGCCAATTGCCGCATCATTAGTTTTGGACTAATCTGTTTGGTGTGTGCAACAGGAAATATTTCGCTTTAGGAGAATAAGAAAACTAGGTTTATTTGCATTACGCTTATTAATTTGTGCAGTTATTCAGTGCCTGGTAAGTTAATGTTCAAGAAAAAATATTAATTTTTATTAAAATGTTCTATTATTTTATGTTAA
>NW_005358092.1:3857930-3874402 GCF_000412655.1 Myotis brandtii
ACCCCTTTGGGGGTCAAACAACCCTTTCACAGGGGTAGCTTAAGACCATCGGAAAACACATATATAATTACATATTGTTTTTGTGATTAATCACTATGCTTTAATTATGTTCAATTTGTAACAATGAAATTGGGGGTCACCACAACATGAGGAACTGTATTAAAGGGTTGCGGCATTAGGAAGGTTGAGAACCACTGCTCTATTGAAATAAACCTACGTTTCTATGAAAATTAAAGCTTTTGTTATTTTGCGGCCCACATAAACTTAAACCTTATTTATTTGGCCAGTGTTAGCCTTTGAGTTTGACACGCTTGTTTTAAAGAAAGCAATAAAACACAGGAGGATACAAGAAAGGAAATTGAATATGGATAGGAACAAAGAGAAAAATTTCCTTGGTCATTATAGAAAGGAAATTTTATACTTCAAAGACAACTGCTATTCTGCAGAGAATAGGAAAAAGAGTTTCCAAAGTTGGGTTGTTTTTTTTTTTAATGGAGTAATGAAGGATGACAAAGGGGAGACCAACAGAATTGAAAAACTCAAATGGAGTTATTAGCACTGAAACTGAGTGGATTATCCTGTTCAGAATCTGCACCACCGGAACACATATGTGGTGGGTGCATGTCACAAAGACAGAATCTAATCAAAGAATTCACTGAGCCTGATACAACTATTTCATTTTGTTCAGGAAAGAAATCAATAAAATAAAGTAGTATATAAAAACACAATGCAGCCCTGGCCCAGTGTGGCTCAGTTGGTTGAGCATCTTCCTATGCACCAAGACAGTGATGGCGAACCTATGACACACATGTCAGAGGTGACATGCGAACTCACTTTTTTGGTTGATTTTTCTTTGTTAAATGGCATTTAAATATATAAAATAAATATCAAAAATATAAATCTTTGTTTTACTATGGTTGCAAATATCAAAAAAATTTCTATATGTGACACGGCACCAGAGTTCAGTTAGGGTTTTTCAAAATGCTGACACGCCGAGCTCAAAAGGTTCGCCATCACTGCACCAAGAGGTTGCTGGTTCAATTCCTCGTCAGGGCACATGGCCAGGTTGTGGGTTCCATCCCTGGTTGGGGTATGGGCGGAAGGCAACCAGTTGATGTTTCTCTCTCACGTCAATGTTTTCTCTGTTTCTTTCTCTCTCTGTCCCCTACCCCTTCCTCTCTATAAATAAATACATACATACATACATATTTAAAAAAAAAACAATGCACTAGCTTTTCAGTATGCATAATGAGGTATTCACTTAAGGAAATAAGACCAAAATAAAAAACTTTTTAAGCTTTAAAAAAAAAAAAAAAAAAGAGGGAGGACTTGTCAAAAAAAGAGGGAAGCATAATATATCCATTCATAGGAACTTTAAATACTTTTATGTCGCCCTGGCTGGTGTGGCTAGGTGTTAGAGCATTGGCTCGCACACTGATGAGTCGAGGGTACTCCATTGAGGGCATGTACCTGGGTTGCAGGTTCAATCCCTGGCACAATTGGGATGGGTATATGAGACAACCAATTTCTCTCTTTCTCTCTCGCCCTCCCTCCCTCCCACCCTTGTTAAAAACCAATGGAAAAAATCCTTGGTGAGGACTAACAAAGAATTAAATATTTTTATGTCAGCTTATCTTCTAGAATTCTCTCCTTATCAGCTCAATCTTAACTTTTCCCTCTTTCCCATACCCACTTGGGGGGTCAAGGAATAAATATTTCAACACTACATGGATATCTAGAATTCAGTAAGCAGTAAGATTTGCAAAGTTAGGAGTTAGGAAAAACAAAAACAGAAAGCCTGATTTGCACAAGTGTACCTGCCTTATCAGAATTTTATATTGAGAATAAACACTTGATATCTTCATATTGGCAAGGTCTGACTTGTTTAATGTAATGTTTTACTAATTCTGAAACTCAAATTAATATTTCTTTGAAATAAAAATAAAACCATTCCTGTCTCCCTCTCTCCATAGTTAGCCACTGCCTGGACTATGGCATTCATCACTCCAGTGGAGTGACAACATATGTACATTCATGAATAATATACTTTACTGTTTTAAATATTTTTATTTTTGTGTAAATGCTATATCTGAACTTTTTCTCAGTCTTGTTTTGCTTATGATTTTTTTAATGAACTAATTTCCTACCCCAACAGAAAAGGCCATCCTCAGAGTGTATCTGACTAAATAAAACATACTTGTCAAAAAATCAGCAATAACTATGGATTTTCAAAGTAACCATTATATACCTAACTATAGTTTGCAATACATAAAACTACCACTTGAATCAACGTATTTTTAGAAGCTGCTTGTCAATCAGGGGGGAAAGAATATGCACATTTTCTTTAAGCTAAATCTTGCTCATAATTTTCAAAATACGAATATTGTGGAGGAAACACAATATCCACCTAACTTTACAAAATTAGATCTGACTGCATTTTCTATATGGCTTTGGGCTGGCTGGAAAGTTTCTCTGTTGAAAAGTACATCAGTTGTGCCCAGCTGGTATGGCTCAGCGGTGAGCATCGACCAAGGAACCGAGAAGTCACTGGTTTGATTCCTAGTCAGGGCACATGCCCAGGTTGTGGGCTCAATCCCCATTAGGGATCATGCAGGAGGCAGCTAATGATTGATGATATGATCAATGATGTTTCTCCTTCTCTATCCCTCTCCCTCTAAATATATACACACACACACACACACACACACACACACACACACACACACACACCAGTTGCTGCTTCAACAATATCTTGTTTGCTACACATCTGGCCAATGAAGTTTCAGTTTATGTAGAATCATAATACCTTTACTTAGAAATAAATATAATTCCCCAGTCTTAACCATTAAACTCTGCCACTGAACCTCTGAACTGCTGTAAGAGATCAGTTCCAATCCCCTACACTTCCCAGATTTATATTCAAAGAGTAAATGAAAATTAAATAAAAGTGTGTTTTTTTTCCTGTTTCCTTCTTGTATTTCTATAGGAAAAAAAGACTGAAGTGAAGTCAGATTTGTTTAGTTAGTATCATGGTTTCAGCAACAAGTCAAAGGCCACAGACAATGGGGCAGTGAGGGCCTGGAGCTGGAGGGTGTCAATGAGTGGGTAGGGGGGAAAGGGGACATATGTAATGCTTTCAAGAATAAAGAATTATTTTTTTTAAATTAAATAAATAAATAATAAAATGTAAAATAAAGTAAGTTCCTCTCCTGAGGTCTAGATGGAGAAAAGAGCAGGCAGGTAGGCAGATTGGTGTAATGGGAAATCCCATAATTCCTCTCTTCCATTGTGAGTAATCTGGCTACAGATCCTGGGTATAGAATAAAACTTCTATTCCCCTTGGAGCCTAACCCTTGAACAACATGAGTTTGAGGATTTTTTCCCCCCAATAAATACAAAGTGGACCCTCCATATACATAAGTTTGCATCCACGGATTCAACCAGCCATGGATACAAAACATAGTCTCTCACTCAACAGTTGGGAATACGTGAATGCAGAGGGCTAACTAAGCACTGTTCTATGCCACCTTATATAAGGGACTTGAGCATCCCCAGATTTTGGTATGCACCAGAGTCCTCAAATCAAATCAATTCTCCCTACCCTTACCCCAACAACACCAAGGGACAATGGTGATTAAGTTTTGGGGAAGTCAAAAGTTACATGCAGGTGTTCAGGGATGTTGACCCACCTAATCCCTACATTATTCAGGCTCAACTGTATTATGAAATGCTTTAAACCTGGATTAATAAATGAATCTTGCATTGCCATATGTATAAAAATTAAAAGACTAAAAAAAGCAAATATTCTTCCCAAATTTAAGATTATAAATGGAAAGAAAATTATCAGGAAATGACATTAAAATCATATTAATAGTTAATGTTATATACTTTAATTTTAAGTACATTGTCCTGAACTAAGTTAGCCATAAACACAGACAATTTTATCTGCCCTTCGCAATATCTTTCACAAAGTGAATCATTAATACATACCTGATGAACTAAAATAGGTTACTATGTTAGAGTAGCATGTAACATATGAAATTAAACCTTAAAAAGCTCTTTCACAGTTATCTCTTGGGTCAAGTATAAACTTAATCCAGAAATTATAGAAAAGCACAGATCTAGATTTTAGGTAAGCTAAGGATTACATTGTACACAAAGTTCTTATGTAAATGTTACAAAGAACCAATATTTATAACAGCATTCTGATATTGCTAAAATTTGTGTATATACATGAAAATTTCCAGATAGGCCTCACTATTATGTGGAAATTACCTTCTTTTTTTGGGTTACATATGGGTTTTTTTTGTTTGTTTTATAGGTTAACATTTTTTTAAAAACATAGTAAAATCTGTTATTGACATTTATATATTTCTTTTCCAAATATGTTATTTTATTACTACTATATACTGTAGTACTAATACATCCATAAAATTCATAATAACACACCAATCCTAACCAAAACAATTTTTATCCTTTTAAAAATATCTCTTGGGTTTAAAAAGAGCCTAAGACAATTGTCTACAGAATCTACACTAATAAAAGAGAAACATGCAAATTAACCATCACTCCGCCACTCCGCTACACCCACAAGCCACGCCCACCAGCCAATCAGGAGTATGCAAATTAACCCAACTAAGATCGCAGCGGCTACAGAGCTGGAGTGAGGAGGAGGCTTGGGTTGCCCCCCGTAATGGAGGAAACCAAGCTTCCCGCCTGCTCTGGGCTCCGCTCAAGGTTACAACGTTTCAATTATAGACAATAAATAAATCCCAGATACCTGCTTCCAGCTTGCCCTGGCCTCCGCTCAAGGAGGCGCTAAAAAAAAAGAGAGAGAGCGGCTGCAAGCTTGGGTCACCAGGGGGCGTGGCCAGCCTGAAAAGGGCCATCAGCCCCCTCACCCAGGCTGGCCAGGCACCCCAGTGGGACCCCCACCCTGATCCAGGACCCCCTTCAGGGCAAATCAGCTGGCCCCCACCTGTGCACCAGGCATTTATCCTATATAATAAAAGGGGAATATGCAAATTGACCCTAACAGCAGAACAACTGGGAATGACTGGTCACTATGATACTCACTGACAACCAGGGGGCAGACGCTCAATGCAGGAGTTGCCCCCTGGTGGTCAGTGCGCCCCCACAGGGGGAGCTCTGTTCAGCCACAAGCCAGGCTTATGGCTGCCAGTACAGCGGTGGTGGCGGGAGCCTCTCCCGCCTCCTCAGCAGTGCTAAGGATATCCGACTGCAGCTTAGGCCTGCTCCCCGCTGGCAAGTGGACATCCCCCGAGGGCTCCCGAGCTGCCAGAGGGATGTCTGACTGCCAGGTTAGGCCTGATCCCAGGGGTTCCAGACTGCAAGAGGGCACAGGCCAGGCTGGGGGACCCCCCCCCCAAGTGCACAAATTTTTGTGTGCCGGGCCTCTAGTCTATATAATAAAAGCCTAAGTGACCATTATAGTGGAATGACCAGAACGATCAGTCGCTATGATGTGCACTGATGAATGCAGAAGCTGCCCCCTGGTGGTCAGTGTGCTCCCACTGGGGGAGCGCCATTCAGCCAGAAGCCAGGCTCACAGCTGGCGAGCGCAGCAGTGGTGGCGGGAGCCTCTCCGCCTTTGTGGCAGTGCTAAGGAGCAGCGAGCCGAGCGGTAAGAAACAGCGAGTAGGCAGGCAGTAAGGAGTGAGGAGTCCCAGACTGTGACAGATGTCCACCTGCCGCAGGCAGAAATCCCCCGAGGGATACTGGATTGCGAGACAACCCCCCCCCCAGTGCATGAATTTTGTGCACCAAGCCTCTAGTCTTATAATACACTTCTCTTAGTTTTCCACTACCTCTGCAATTCATTTCCTTAAACAATCTGACTTCTAAATCTTGCTCTAATATCCAATGTAATCTGGAGAAAATCATCTAATCTTTTTGGACTTCTACATCTTTACCTTTAAAATTAGAACAAGATTAGGCAGAGAGAATCAAAACATGTGCTCAAGTTCCATTCCAAAAAGAGAAAAGAAAATGAAGACAGGGAAGAGAAGGAAGGGAGGGAGAGAAGAAACAGAAGATGGAAAGAGAATAAAAACTAAACAAAATAATACTTAGGTTGTAAACTCTTATCTCCCAAAGTTTAAAAAAAATGTTAAGCCTTAGCTGGCTTGGCTCAGTGGATAGTGCGTCAGCCTGCGGACTGAAGGGTCTCAGGTTTGATTCTGGTCAAGGGTATATGCCTGGGTTGCGGGCTCAATTCCCAGTAGGGTGTGTGCAGGAGGCAGCCGATCAATGATTCTCTCTCATCATAGACTAGAGGCCTGGTACACGAAAGCCCAGCCTGCACCCTCTCGCAGTTGGACATCCTTAGTGCTGCCACGGAGGCAGGAAAGGCTCCCGCCACCACCACTGTGCTCACCAGCCCTGAGCCCGGCTTCTGGCTGAGTGGTGCTTCCCCTGTGGGAGTGCACTGACCACCAGGGGGCAGCTCCTCATTGAGCATCTGCCCCCTGGTGGTCAGTGCGCGTCATAGCGACCAGATGTTCTGTAATCGGGCCGAAACCGCTCTCCAACATCCCCCGAGGGGTCCAAGATTGTGAGAGGGTGCAGGCCAGGCCGAGGAACCCCACTGGTGCACGATCGGGGCCAAGGAGGGATGCGGGAGGGTGGCCAGCCAGGGAAGGGACCATAGGAGGGCTCCAGGGCATGTCCAGCCCATCTCGCTCAGTCCCAATCAGCCAGACCCCAGCAGCAAGTTAGCCTACTGGTTGGAGCATCTGCGCCCTGGTGGTCAGTGCATGTCATAGCAACTGGCCAACCAGTCGACTGTCTGCCCCTGGTGGTCAGTGCCCATCATTGCAAGGGGTTGAGCAGCCTTAGCATATCATTAGCACATTACGCTTTGATTGGTTGAATAGCAGACTGGATGACCAGACACTTAACATGTTAGGCTTTTATTATATAGGACTAGTGGCCCGGTGCAGGAAATTCATGCACATTAAAAGGGGATTAATTAGAAGAAATATTTTAATATTGCTATTTGTCCTTTCTCTATAATAGAAGTGTCAGAGATGAAAGAAAATTAGTAAAATTTATATGAAAATCTTCCTCCTGTCAGAATCTGGGGTGCCCCACAGGACCCAGAGTCAAGTCCCCGCCCACCCATGTGCGCCTCAAAATCACGCAAGACCCAGACCAGGCCAGCCCTCCCCCCTACCCCCCCAATTGGGCTAGATCCAGACCCAGCCTGTCCCAACCTTGTCAAGCCACACTGGGTGGGGGGGCGCAGCCTCAGGTCCCCCCACTGGGAGGTGGTCGCAGCCTCAGGTTTCCTGTCAAGCCCCGCTGGGCAGGGGGCGCGGCCTGAGGTCCCCCGGCCTAGCACTGGGGTGGGGGGGGGTACACCTTGGGGTGGATGGGGGGCACGGCCTGAGGTCCCCTGGCCTGGTGCCAGGGTAGGGGGTGTGGCCTGAGGTCTCCTGTCAAGCCCCACGGGGGCGGGGGGCCGGGGCGGGGGCGGGGCACGCAGCCTCAGGTCCCTGCTGATTGCTCGTTAAGCTCGTTACAGAAACTTGCCCTCTGCTGTGGGTGCTGCCATCTTTGTGGTGGAATGACAGTCAGTTTGCATATTCCCTCTTTATTATATAGGATGTTTCTATCTCTCTCTCCCTCTCTTTTCCTCTCTGAAATCAAGATAAATATATTATTAAAAAAAAGAAAAGAAAGAATATCCTAAGTAAAAACAACAAAACTTAAAAAACAATAAAACTTAACACTAAGGTATGGGACATCAAAAGATTTGTCATTTTAAAACAGTGATGAGCAGTTTCCTATAAGGCCTATATCTCACAGAACATGCTTCATTCAAACTAAATCAGTTGTTGTTATGTTCTTTTTAAGTAAGCCAATGACACAGCTTTTACATATACATAGGTCAAGATAGATTCCTAAGGAAATATGTTAAACATGCTTACTATTCTTAAAAAGGAAAACACAAGCAGTAATGAGAATGGCTTTGAAGAATAAGGAAAAGTCTTCCTACTAATTTCCCCTGGTCCACAAAACTCAGGTTAGAAATCACTTTATCCAAAATGTTGTTTCCTTTTACTCTACTACTTCCTTCCCATCCCTCAAGACTAAGTTAAGTAACAGGCATTGTCAATTATCTACCAGCCATTCCCTAACTCAGTGGTGTCAAACTGTGGCTCGGCAAACCGCGGCTCGCGAGCCACATGCGGCTCTTTGGCCCCTTGGGTGTGGCTCTTCCACAAAATACTGGCTCTTCCACAAAATACCGACTTCTGCGCATGGGCCACGAAGTTTCAATCGCACTGTTCGTGCGCGCCCGCACATGGTATTTTGTGGAAGAGCCACACTCAAGGGGCCAAGCCGCGGTTTGCCGACCATGGCCCTAACCCACTTCACCTTGCTAATCATAATCACTTATTTGATTCAAGTATCAATGCTATGCTAGAAGAAAGATATAGGCCAGCCATGGGCAAACTACGGCCCGCGGGCCGGATCCGGCCCGTTTGAAATGAATAAAACTAAAAAAAAAAGAGACCGTACCCTTTTATGTAATGATGTTTACTTTGAATTTATATTAGTTCACACAAACACTCCATCCATGCTTTTGTTCCGGCCCTCCGGTCCAGTTTAAGAACCCATTGTGGCCCTCGAGTCAAAAAGTTTGCCCACCCCTGGTATAGGCCCTATTTCTGGTCCAAGGGACTAAATGATGATTTCCCTAAGCCAATCATAGAGGTCCCATTTCAGTAGTTGATTTAGGCAAGGGAATGACCACAACTCTTACCAGTGAGACATGAAACAATCTGAAAGAAACTATTTCTTCTGCTGCTGAATGTTATTCATGTTGCATGTGATACTTGGAAATGAGAAACTAAGAGCATTAGTTTGAAATACACGCTGAGAATGGTAAAGAGACCTTTAATGCCATAACTGAATTAGCCTACTGGAATGCCCTACCTCTTAAGGAAGATTATTAATTTTTATTGATTAAAGTTGATTTTCTGCTACTTGTAGCCAAAAACATCCTGAACTCAATGTTTTCAGAAGATACTCTATCAAAGCAAAAGTAACACAAAGAATACTATCACAGGACTTTTTACAAAGATTATCTGCAACATAAAGGCAAAGATTGGTTTCTAAGCTGAGCAAATAGCCTCAGTTATGTGTTCCTTGAATAACTGTGTGTAAGGTAGAAAGAAGATGGGGCTAAAAATGTTGGCTGGAACAAAACTAAAATTACCCAACCAAGCTAAGGAATTTAGACTTTATCTTTTAACAGGCCGGGATTTCACAAAACGGTGTCACACAGAGCACTGTTTTGGCATGTTAAAAGACATACTAAGAGTATCAAATGGTAAAACAGGTTTCTACAATGTAGCACTTCTTATGAACCTACAATGCATTCTCAACTCCCAAATGTTAGTCAGGAAAATGAAACTTTAGGCAATGGCAAATAACATGAAACTGAAGTTTTTAATAAAAATGACTCTGGTGGCCCTAGCCGGCTTGGCTCCCTGGATAGAGTGTCAGCCTGTAGACTGAAGGGTCCCAGGTTCGATTCCGGCCAGGGGCACATGCCTGGGTTGAGGGCTCGATCCCCAATGGGGGGTGTGCAAGAGGCAGCTGATCGGTGATTCTCTCTCATCACTGATGTTTCTATCTCTCTCTTCTTCTCCCTTCCTCTCTGAAATCAATAAAGAAATATATATATTTTTAAAATGACTCTGGTGGCAGTAAAGGAAATGACAGATTTATAAGTTTGATTGGATGGGGTTGTGCAGAGTGCATGCACAAGGGTAATAGTTGCTGAAACGTTTCAATTATCCAAGCATCAACATGAAATGATGGCCTAAATTAAGATATTAGAGAGAAAGGAGAGAATAGAAGAGACATTTCTAGAAAAAGATAGGTAGGGTTTAATGAAATGGGAAGAGACAGAGTTGAGTTATAACCACACAGTTTCTACCTCAGGGAAACGGAAGGCAAAAGTGATACAATTAACCTGAACACTAAATAGAGAAAGGAAGACTAATACATGTAGTAGAATTGAGGAGAGAAACTAAATTTTATGACTAGTTGGGTGCATCACTTACCACACCATACTATACTGGTTAAAGGTTATGCTTTACTTAAAAGCAAAACATTCTGTGGTTTTTATTTTATTCTTTAATTAGAGGTCTGGTGCATGAAATTCATGCACGGGTAGGGTCCCTAGGCCTGGCCAGCGATCAGGGCCAATCAGGGCCTTCCAGTTGCCAGCCGGGGCCTTCCTTCATTCAGCACCACCCCCTAGTGGTCAGCACACGTCACAGCAAGCATTCGAACTCCCGGTCAGTTGAACTCCCGAGGAGACAATTTGCATATTAGCCTTTTATTATATAGGATGTTACTATATACATAGTACACTGTCACACTTCTCACTTAACTAGAATGGAAAACCACTGGGGTTTTGTGGTACAGCTTTTTCTAGATTTATGAATCTTAGAATAAATCAGCAGTCCTGTTCAGTGCCATCAATAAAAAGGTAGCCTTTCCCAAAATTATGGGCTGCCCATAAATCTTACCTACTAACCTCCCAATCTATTTCTATTGCGGTTTCACTACCCTTTCCTTCACTTCTGATTTCACCATCAAAGATGTAATGTAAGCTCAGTATTCTCTTTCATTATTATGTCTTAATTGAAAAGAACATGTGGTCTTCATCTCAGAGCATTCAAGTAATAAACAGTCTCACAGAAAGTGTTATAAACAAAGGTTAAAGTCTAAACAACTATTAACATTATTGGCACCAAACAGATGTACAGCATTTAATGTTAGTCTCATCCATTTTACAATACGTTACACTCTTCTGTATGTAATACATTTCAGACACTGTGTGGGTATCGGCTTTTGCTGGCTAGTCTAGAAACAGTCATTTCCCATACTGGCATTACAGGTCTTTTTTACTTGGATATCAAACAAATGACCCACAATTCATTGGTATGTGAGTTGACCTCATGTCAGTGAGGTATAACTATAAACTATATTTTACTAAAAACCTGGATAATGCTTAATTTCCATGTAGTATTGTACACAACTTTTGTTTTTAATTTCAAGAGGCTGATGGATAAGGACAATTGATCCTGAAACAGTATGACCATCTATAATGGTTTAATGTGTCCACTTGGCTATAGGTGTCCAATTGGCTATAGAACCCACTTACTCAAACACTAATCTAGATGTTACTGTAAAGTTATTTTGCAGATATGGTTAATACCTACTATCAGTTGATTTTAAGTAATTAGGAAACTATCCTCAATAATTGGGTGGGTCTTGACAATCATTTGAAAGGCAATAAGAGCAAAATTGAGCTTTCTGAGGAAGAAATTCTGTTTCAAGACTGCAGTATAAGGTCCTGCAAGAGTTTCCCAACGTGATGGCCAGCCCTGCCCTGTGGATTTCAGAGTTGCCAGCCCCAACAATCATATAAGCTTATTCCTTGAAATGAAATAAATCCGTAATATGTAATATTGTGATTTATAATAAAAAATATGTATTTGGCACAGAGCTCCGAAAACCCTTGGAATTTCCTAAGTGGTACAAACAATATAAAAAGTGTCTTTTGTTATGTTTATTATGATGTGACTTTTGGAAAGCCTCTTAGTAACCTAAGAATGGTGGCTGATTGCCAGGGGAACCACCCATGTGATTAAAATATTGGAACTTTCAGTACCACACCCCAAACTCCTAGGACAGTGATGGCGAACCTATGACACGCGTGTCAGAGGTGACACGCGAACTCATTTTTTTGGTTGATTTTTCTTTGTTAAATGGCATTTAAATATATAAAATAAATATCAAAAATATAAATATTTGTTTTACTATGGTTGCAAATATCAAAAAAATTCTATATGTGACACGGCACCAGAGTTCAGTTAGGGTTTTTCAAAATGCTGACACGCCGAGCTCAAAAGGTTCGCCATCACTGTCCTAGGGAGTAGTGGAGGGGCTGGAGATTGAGTTCAATCACTAATGGCCAATGATTTAACCAAGTATCTATAATAATAAAAGCATAATATGCTAATTAGACCGGATGAAGCCGCAGTGGCGGGGGGGCGAGCCCCTTGCACGAATTTCGTGCATTGGGCCTCTAGTCTATATACATAAAAGCCTAAGTGACTGTTCGACGGGTAGTTATGATGCACACTGACCACCAGGGGGCAGACGCTCAACGCACAGGCATGGAAACATGGAACAGATTGATGAATCTCAGAGGGGAGGGGGGAGGGTGAGAAAAGATTAACCAAAGATCTTATAGGCATACTAGGGTCCCTCGGCCTGACCTGCAAGAATTGGGTCAAAAGCGGAAGTCTGACATCCCCTGAGGGGTCCCGGATTGTGAGGGTGCAGGCCAGGCCACAGGACCCCACTGGTGCATGAATCCGTGCACTGGGCCTCTAGTGTCTATATAATGAAGCCTCCATAAAACCCCAAAAGGACCGGGTTTGGAGAGTTTCCGGGTGGGAAACGTGGAGATGTGGAGGGAGTGGCACACTGGAGAGGGTATGGAAGCTCCATGCCCCTTCCCCATACCTTGCCCTATGCACCTTTGCCATGTAGCTATTCCTGAGTTATAAATTCTTTTAATAAACCGATAACATAGTAGATGTTTTCCTGAGTTCTGTGAACTGCTCTGGCAAATTGATCAAACCCAAGGAGAGGATAGTTAAAAACTCTAATCTACAAAGCCAGCCAAAGCACATAGGTAACAATCTGGACTTGCATTTGGCATCTGAAAGAGGAGAGGAAGCAGTTTTGTGGGACTGAGCCCTTAATCCTATGAGACTGGTGTCAGAATTGAGTTAAATATCGGGCATGTAGGTGGGGATATCTCCTATTAGTTTTTTTTCTCTGAAGAAGCTTGACTGATACACTATCCCTCATACCCAAATACACATACACAAACAAACATGTAAAAAGGCATTCAGATAACCATGACACCATCACACCATCCAAGATATTAACTTTGTTTGTTTGTTTGTTTGAACCTGTCCAGAGATTAAGAGGATAGAAGGACAAAAAAAGAATACACAAAGGTAAAAATGAAAAACATAAAAGTAGAAAACTCAGCTGAACAGAAGACAGACTTGATTTTGTACTACAAAACAGACTATGCACATTACAGAATAATGAAAATAAAGTTGTAAATGGATAAAGATGAATTTCTTAAAACAATACAATAGCAAATACAGATTAAGAACCAGGCAACCACTAGGACCCCTAAGAACTATGCTACCTAATGCAGTTTCAAGCTTTTGCTAATAAGTGACAGCTAATAATAACACTTACTGAGTCCTTAACTATGTGTCAGTGCTTTATATATATACTAGAGGCCCGATGCACAAAAATTTGTGCAAGAGTAGACCTTCCTTCCCCCGGCTGCCAGAACTGGCTTCCCTCCTGCACCCGGGACCCAGACTGCCGGCACCGGCTTCCCTCCTCTGGCCATCCGCAGGCACCCGGGACCCGGGCTGCTTCCCTCCTCTGGCCACCCGCAGGCACCCGGGACCCAGGCTGCTTCCCTCCACTGTCCGCCCACATGTACCCAGGACCCATGCTGGCTTCCCTCTGGCCCGGTTTCATCAGGAAGGACGTCTGGAAGACGTCTGGTCTAATTAGCATATTACCCTTTTATTATTATAAACTTAACACCCCTGATATTATTCTCTAAGGATGGAGAAATACACACAAGAGAGTCACCATCAAAAAGTAGCAAGGTCCAAGCACAACCTGTCTTAATCTTGAATCTGTACTCTTTTCGTTATAAAATACCACCAAAGAAATAAGAGAAATAGTATTTATTTTCTAAAACAACCTAGTTCTAAAATGTTTGCTTTCAAAATAAATTTCAGAGTAATCACTTGAATAATTAAAAAGATTTAACATACAGACCACTAGGGATAAAAATGCAGTAAGAAAATCAGGCTAAAGAAAGGGAAGGCAGAAATAACCACTTAGAAAGCAGGAAGAAGACCAAGTCCATACACATCAATGATCACTATAAGTGTGAATAGATTAAAGTCCTCTATTAAAAGAGACCTTTGAAATAGGCTTTCTCTGCCCCCTTTTAAATCTAGCTATGTGTTGTTTATAAAAAACATCTAAATTAAAATGATACAAGAAGGAAGAGGATGCAGAAATAAATGAGATAAATGGTAGTAAAAGAAATGACTATTAAAAAAGGGAAATTTAAGTAAAAAAATTTGAGACGATGCATATTTTATGTTGATGAAAGGTATACTTAAGTATAGTAAGTCTTCAACGTAGTACATAGTTATGTGACTTTAAGTGAAACAATACATAACAAAACCAATTTTACGATAAACTAATTAATAAAAACAAGAGTTAAGTTCCTATGACATCTCATCAACATTATTAACAAAATGACACTGAACAAATCAACATTATTTCAGGACCTGCTATACAAGAGACTCTTCTGGAGCATCCACCTCATATGAACATGGAGAATGTGCGACTGGGCCCAGCCCCACATGACACTTACTACATAAAGCTACCCTGTGAAGAATGGGACACTAGCAGAACTAATACATAGACTAATATATAGAAACAAATACAGAAAGGCAGACAAAATGAAAAGACAAAGAAACATGTCCCAAAGTAATCAGGTCAAAACTCTAGGAAAAAAAAACTGAATGAAATGGAAGAAGGCAATCTACCAGATACAGAGTTCAAAACACTCGTTATAAGGATGCTCAATGAACTTAGGGGAAGAATACATGGACTCAGAGAGAACCTCAACAAAGAGATAGTAAACAGAAAAGGGGACAGAAACCATAAAAAAAGAATCAGTCAGAAATGAAATATAAGTAAAATGACAAATACACTAAAAGGAATCACCAACAGAGGAAATAAAGCAGAGGACTGAATCAGTGATTTAGAAAACAAGGTAGCAGAAAGCATCCAATCAGAACAGCAAAAAGAAAAAAGAACAAGAAAATGAGAATAGTTTAAGGAACCTCTGGGACAACACCAAGCTTACCAACATTTGCATCAGAGGGATACCAGAAGGAGAAGAGAGAGAGCAAAGGATCAAAAACTTATTGAAGAAATAATGACTAGAAACTTCCCTAACCTGGAGAAGGAAATAGACACAAAAGTCCAGGTAATGCAGAGTCCCAAACAAGATGAACCCAAAGAGGCCCACACCAAGACACATCATAATTAAAATGCCAAAGGTTAAACACAAAGAGAGAATCTTAAAAGCAGCAAGAGAAAAGCAGTTAGTTTGCAAAACAAGGGAACTCCCAGAGAATGCCAGCTGATTTCTCAACAGAAATTTTGCAGGCCAGAAGGGATTGGTGGGAAATATTCAGTGATAAAAAGCAAGAAACTACAACCAAGATTACCAAGCAAGACCATCATTTAGAAGTGGAGAGATAAAGAGCTTCCTAGACAAGAACATACTGAAGATCATCACCACCAAACCAGTATTGCAAGAAATAATTAAGAGATTTCTTTAAGAGCCCTAGCCAGTTTTGCCCAGTGGCTAGCTAGAGTGTCAGCCCTCAGACCCAAGGGTCCTGAGTTCAATTTTGGGCAAGGGCACCTATCTCAGTTGCAGACTCAATCCTCAGCCCTGATCATGGGCAAGCAGGAGGCAACCAATCGATGTGTCTCTCTCACATTGATGTTTCTCTCTCTCTTTCTCTCTCTCCCCCCCTCCCTTCCACTCTCTCTAAAAATCAATGGAAAAATATCCTTGGGTGAGGATTAACAAAAATAAAAAATTTAAAAAATAAGGCTCCACAACCTCATTTAAAAAAAGAGATTTCTTTAAGAGAGAAAAGGAAAAGGAATTATCATAAGAATAAAATGGCAATAACTACATATCATCAATAATTACTTTAAATGCAAATAGATTAATGCTCCAATCAAAAGACATAGTATGGCTGAATTAATAAGAAAAGAGAATTTCACTTCAGAGCAACAAAATATATATTCTTTTGATTTGTTGATGGTAGCCATTCTGGCAGGTGTGAGGTGATACCTCATTTTAATTTGCATCTCTTTTTTCTTATGTTTCTTGACCATCTGTATGTCCTCTTTGGAAATATACATATTAATTCCACCTGCATTTTTTTAATGTGGTTACTAGAAAATTTAAACTACATATGTGATACACATATTATTAAACAGTGCTGATATAGGACATTTATTTTTTTAACTAGAGGCCCAGTGCACGAAATTCGTGCACGGGGGGAGAGTGTCCCCTCAGCCCAGCCTGCACCCTCTCCAATCTGGGACCCCTCGGGGGATGTCCGGGACCACTGGCTCCTAACTGCTCACCTGCCTGCCTGCCTGCCTGGTCGCCCCTTACTGCCCCCCCCCCTGCCAACCTGGTCACCACCAACTGCCCCCCTCTGCCATCCTGGTTGCCCCTAACTGGCCCCCCCACCAGCCTGGTC
>NW_005358092.1:3874495-3881579 GCF_000412655.1 Myotis brandtii
TTTGGTCGTCCCTCACTAACCCCCCTGCCGGCCTGGTCACCCCACGCAGCCTGCTGTTCAGTCGTTTGGTCGTCCCTCACTAACCCCCCTGCCGGCCTGGTCACCCCACGCAGCCTGCTGTTCAGTCATTTGGTCGTCCCTCACTAACCCCCCTGCCGGCCTGGTCACCCCACGCAGCCTGCTGTTCAGTCGTTTGGTCGTCCCTCACTAACCCCCCTGCTGGCCTTGTTACCCCACGCAGCCTGCTGTTCGCTCGTTACTGTTACTGTAACCGTGTCCCGGACAATTTGCATATTTCTCTATTATCGGTATAGATATACTTAATTTGTCATAGATAAAAATATTATAGTCTTAATTTGCATTTCTCTGATTAGTGACATTAAGATAAGTCATTACAATTTTATTTCCATCGTGTTTTCCTCAGATTTTAATTCGATTTCTAAATTCTAATTAATTTCACAGATTTGGGAATCCCAAAGTGACATATTCAATGATACACAACTAAAAGCTCCAATTTTAGAAACACTATTCCACCAAATAGTTCCCTTCATTTCCTCATCTAAAAAATAGAGATGACACATATTATATATGGGGTTACTGAGAGAATTTAATGTACTACAGAACAAGCAGGTGGCATTGTTATAAACTTGCTAGATTAAATAGTCAGCTATGTCACCACCTTTATTATTTTCTTAAAGAATTCAGGATTCAAAGTCTTAAACAAATGACAATTAGGTTATGAACTTTTAGTGTCATTTTAAGCCCAAAAGCTCAGAAGTTCATTTCCAAAATCAAGTCTATAATAATGACTTACAATTATATAAAATTTTACATCATTTGAGTAAATGAGTATACTGCATTTTTTCTTTGTTATTTAAAATAATCCAGTCAAGTGCACAAGTTACCATTTTCAGATGATGAATAAGGCTCAGGATTTAGGTGAGTGGGATGTCCAAGGTCACACAAACATTTAACATTCCCAAAAATTTTTATTTTAATTCTTAGATTTAAAAAGACACAAATCCCCTAAGAAAGTCATGGAGTAGAAGAATAAAGGAATGTGACAGAACTATAAGATTGGCAAGTTTTTTACAAAATGTATCTTCGTGGTTAGAACGCAAAAGCAGAAAACTTTTTTAAATTAACCACAAAATACTCAAAAACCTCAAATCCAAAAAGGTGCTAAAGAATTTTAGTCCCACTGGTTTGATACAGTGAATGCCAGTATTGTATCTATTAATAAGGGACTAAATAATAGAAAGTAGAAATAAAACTAACAAATCACTAAATTATCTACTTTATAAACCAGCAACTGTAGAACTTTACATGTGCCTAACAAGCTATTATTTAAAGTCACCATCATTTGTTCCCTTCCTAAGAATGAATACTGTTCAGAGTTTGTGTTATTATTAACAATGGCAGGAGCTAAAACTCATATAGCCACTATATTTTCATTTTGTGGCAAATATTTAATCAACTTGCCACTTGATTTAACAAATTAAGTAAAAAAACTAAATGAAGTGGGGGTTTTTTCAGAGTGGACTGTAAATAGCCTTTATTTTTAAGTGAAATAGGACAGAAAACATAAGTTTTGTGAAACTTTTATCTTTTTATGTGTGCATGTACTAAGTCATAATGTAAAATTTAATTATTAGATTAGAATGGGTCTTAATCAAAAGTTTGAAAGTCACTGCAAAGTAGTCTATTTAGAGCAAAACTACTATACACTTAGTAACCGGAGGAGTGTTAGGGGACTGAATCAAGGTAAAAATCCTCCTTATTGATTGTTCAAGAGAATACGCTGAAAAGATCTTTAAACAATTCTACCACTCACTTTACTAATAAGACAGCATACTTACTCAAGGTCATTCTTCTGTAGTTAGCATTAGAACCAAGCCTCCCATCCTAATTTTCTTTGTACTAAATTGGGCTGCAAAAAGGCACTTTTTAAAAAAATAAACCTATATCAGCATTTAAGTGCTAATTCTGAATTTCCTATTTTGGTCTCTAATAACTAAAAGAAATTGCAGTTAAACACAAGGAACCATTTCCTCAAGTATTACTCTACTAGATTAATGACCGTACCAGCTCTCCCATTAAAAGCCTTTTCTAGCTAGTTACTTGGTACTTAGCTTTTTATGGCACTTTTCTTTTCCCATTATGCTCAGTGGTGCATGCAATGCACTAGCTTTAGAAATGCAACACATTGCTTTTGAAAATGCATGGCTGGGGCCATAATATAACCGAAATCTTCCTACATTTCTATATTCTGTCCAAATTTTAAAACCAAAGTACCACAAAATCTAAAAGAGGCCATATTTTTATAATCTGTGTGCCTCACTCAGTATTAGACATTATATATATTTTAGACATTATATATATTTTAAGAGGCCCCATTTAAAAACAGTAAAAATTTGAAATCCTTTATTCCCATCTCTTGACAAATAAATCTTCACCAACAACAGGAGTCCGTAAGAAAAGAAGCATATAAGGACTAAAGCATATAAGGACTGAAGTCTAGCATGTAAGAACTGAAGACTAAACAAAGGTGATCTCTCTACAAAGAGCTAAAAAAAAAATTAAACACTGCAGGTGGGAGCAGATTATCACTGCTTCATAAATAAAGCAAAGATTTATTTCTACATCCTGTCCTATAGCCATAATAAAGTCATAACATTACTTGCAAAGAACCCAAAAAGGTACCTCAAATTATTTCTATATGCAACTTTGTTTACCCTTAAACAATTCTGTTAATGATTACTAACAAATTTTCAGATTTTAAAATTACTAACATTAGAAATGGCAGATAGCAAGTTATTTCTTCTGATTTTTGAGACTCATGGAGGCTAGTCAAATCAGTGTAGTAAATAGGAATTTCAAACAAATTCAGAGAAGAGGAAATAGAGGTTGACTGAGGTAGTGTCTGTCACACTCAAAGAGGAGAAAATGTCTTAGTTATTCTTTATTTCTCAAACCAGAATATAGTAGTTGAGATATTAAAAAACCCAATATTTTTATTCCATAGTTCAGTCAATTCATGAGATTACATATGAATTTTTCTCTTAGAAGACTAAGGAAATTTATAGATAACTATATATGTGTTATGAGTATATTTGTAAATTATATTCACAACATAACCTAGATTATTTTCCCAACTGAGAATTATAAATCGGAAAGCAACTACCACTCATATGCCAAATATAAGCTGCCAAAGTTCACTCACTAATTATTCTAAAACATTATGAAAATAAGTTGAACATATTATTCAACTCTTAAGAAAGAGTGACAATATGATCATCACTGTTAAGAGAAACAGAGTCAGTGGCAGTTTTAAAGAACAGAATGCTATCCTCCTGGACTGAGGGGGTATGGTGGGAAGTTGTGGGAATCAGACTTTATCCATTGTTTAAAAAAATATAAACCTAGTGTTTTTCTTTCTTAAAATCTTTCATGTTTCCCCATAGCTTGGTTATGTTAATCTCTTTAAAAAGTGGATATGTCCTGTCCCGTATTATTTTATTAAGTCATTCATAATCTCAAGCCCTAATCACAAGTGTTAGCACAATGACTGTTTCCTTTCAATTTCCACAAATCATTTTTTACATAAGGAATTTATTAATTGTCCAAAACCCAGACTTACAGAATATGAGTTTTCATTTTCATTGACACATTAAAATTATTCTCCATATGCCTGAATATCTTATATCTTATTAATATTTTTGCTTACAATCAAAATGTATTTCCTTTGACAATTTCCACAATTCACTTTTTAATAACAAATTACTCACTATGATAACCAATTAGTCACGATATGTTAACTTTTCTAGGTTTATGTTATATGTAATATCTAATTTAAAAAAAATATTTTACCACTAGCATATCTACACAAATCTTAACATCTTTATAAGATTTCTTAAAAACTCAAGCATCAAATCTAAATATTAAATACCGTAACCGCCCCTCTTCAGGTTTCCCACAGTTCAAGTAAACAGTCTAAACAAAATTTAACCCTAATGTGAAATCACTTAATTTGAAAGATAATTCCAACTTAATTTAAATCATTAGGAAACCATGAGCCAGCTACTTACATATTTCTAGTTAGAGCACTAAATATGAAGCAAGGCTTAAAATCCTTCTAAAGCAACTAACAAGATATCCATTGCCAAAAGTTTTGAATTATGTTTCAGTCATAGTTACCTGTGGCTACAACTCAAAATTAAGTACCACTCAAAGCTTACATTTAATAGTACAATTCTGCCATATCTGAACCAGACACAAAGACAGATGAAAAATACTGTCAGTTTTTGGAAGCTAAACAGTCTAAAGTTTCCTGAGTCTGTGAAAAATTATTTTTTTAAAAATAGCTATCGTGTAATATTAATATTTGTTTCATTGAACAACTAAACTACAGTAACTATGATACTAAATATTTACCACTTGTCATTTCAAAAGAAATACCATACTTATAGCAAGCATTGATTTCACTATTTCTCTTCAAATCAAGTATTAATATTATACTTGAGAAAATACACAGCTGGATAATAGTTCTGTGATAGACCACAGCTAGTTCTATATCAAAATTCCAGTAGACTACATTTGGCCCAAAGTAACACAAGCATCTAATTCCATGATAAAATCTTGTCTTTCATGCAGAAACAAATATAACTCTTCAGCTATTTAAAAACTGCAAATGAATTCACTGCTGGAAAATTCTGACCGGCCCCTAACACGGTCATCGACAAGCAGGATGCAAACATGCTTGTCCAGAATCCCTGCAGTCGGTAGACATCTTTACTTTGGGCAGAGAAGCCTATTATTCCCCCACTGGAACTTCAGAAAAAAGAAGCCATCTCACCTTAAATTAAATATATTTATACATCAAAAAAAGAAAACACAAAAAGATTCAAATGAAAGGCACAGATACTGACTGATTTTATCTAATGACAATAGTAACTAAAAGTAACACTACAAATCATGCGATGAATATAACTATGGACATAATTCTCAACACATCACAAAATAGTAGTAATAAAAGGGTCATTTAATCCAATCCTCTATCCTCAACACTTCTGAATGAACACCTACCCTCTGTTACTTGGTCTTTGTAAACATTCTAGTCAACAATTATGACTCAAATACAAAATCACCGGTTAATTTTCTGCCTTTACTAGGCACAAGAAGTCGATCTGAAAAGACTACACGTACTGTATGATTCCAACTATTCAGGAAAAGGCAACGCTACGGAGATGTAACAAAGATTAGTGGTAGCCAGGGGTCAGTCAGGGTGATAGAAGAATGAAGAGCAGTGAAAATATTTTGTATATTATAATGATGGATATATATGTGCCTGTCCAAACCCACAGAATGTTCAACACCAAGAGTGAACTTGAAGGAAAACTACAGACTTTTGGTTACGATCTGTCAATATAGTACTGTTCTGTCAATATAGTACAAAAAAGTATTGTTCTGGTGAGTAATGTTTATAATGGAGAAGGTTGAAGCTAGCATATTGGGGGCGTGGGTAGTAAGTACGTAAGAAATCTCTGTACTTCCCTCTCAATTTTGTTGTAAACCTAAAACTGCTCTAAAAGAATTGTCTTGTTCTTTTCCAGTTTTGGTGGCGTGAGTAACCATGAGTAGTAAAGTCTCCCTCAGTACCCTCACAAGCATGTCAAACTCTACTTTTGTAGAAAAGTCCATTTTGACTATATTCTAGAAATAGCATAATAATTCAGAACTTTCTTGCAATGGAATTACAAGAAATCTGGCTGTTTCCTCAAGTGGCAAACAAGGATGGTAATTTCAGAGAGCTGCTCCACTTACACATCACCATACTGATATGCAAATGTAGCATGAATGCCAGATTACATAAAAAAAGCAAACTGTTTAAAAATCAGCACATTGCTCCCAGTACTTGAGTATTCTGTAAACTAGTTGATAAATGGCATAAAGTGTTTAGATTGAATGTAACTATCCATAAAGAATAACCAAATATTACATTTCAATGTTTCAACTTTTAAAGATCTTTCCTTGCTCACCTATCCATCTTATCCTTGATAATATCTTCTACTTACCCACCCAATCTTTCTTGCTCTATATTCATTCAAACTAGTCTAAAGAAATTACCTTTGACAATTGAGGCAAGAGCATACAATGGAGTAAAGAGTCTCTTCAATAAATGGTGTTGAGAAAATTGGACAGATACATATAAAAATTAAACCAGACCACCAACTTACACCAGACACAAGAATAAACTTAAAATGGATAAAAGACTTAAATGTAAGTAAATGGATAAAAGACTTAAATGTAAGTAGTGAAACCATAAAAATCCTAGAAGAAAATGTAGGCAGCAAAATATCAGACATCTCACGTAACAGAATTTTCACAGATACATCGCCTAGGCCCTAGGGCAAGAGAAACAAAGGAAAAAATAAACAAATGGGACTACACCAAACTAAAAACCTTCTGTACAGCTAAAGAAACCAGCATCAAATAAAAAGGGAACTCACTGTATGGGGGAACATATTTGCCAATGATACATCTGATAAGGGCTTAATTTCCAAAATATATAAAGTGCTCATACAACTCAACAAAAGGAAGACAAACAACCCAATTAAAAAATGGGCAGAAGACCTGAATAGACACTTCTCCAAAGAGGACATACAAATAGTCAGGAGACATGAAAAAATGCTCAATGTCACTAATCCTCAGAGATGCAAATTAAAACTACAATGAGATATCACCTCACACCTGCCAGAATGTCTACCATCAACAAATCAACAAACAAGTGCTGGCAAGGATGTGGAGAAAAGAGAATCCTAGTATACTGCTGGTAGGTGTGCAGACTGGAGCAACCACTATGGAAGACAGTGTGGACTTTCCTCAAAAAATTAAAAATAGAACTGCCATTTGACCCAGTAATCCCACTACTAGGAATATATCCTAAGAATACCAAAACACCAATTAGAAAGAATATATGCACCCCTATGTTCATAGCAGTTTTATTTACATAGCTAAGATCTGGAAAAAGCCCAAGTGTTCATCAGTAGATGAATGGATTAAAAAAAAAAAAAAAAAAAAAAAA
>NW_005358092.1:3882097-3887940 GCF_000412655.1 Myotis brandtii
GAAGGTAGGGGAGGGTGGGGGTAAGGGAGAGAGATCAACCAAAGGACTTGTATGCATGCATATAAGCCTAACCAATGGACACAGACAACAGGGGGGTGAGGGCATGAGTGGGGTGTGGGAAGGGGGAATGAGGGGATAAGGACACATATGTAATACCTTAATCAATTTTAAAAAAAAAGCTGTGGTATATTAACACAATGGAATACTATGCAGTTGTAAAAAGAAGGATCTCTTACCCTTTGAGACAGCATGGAGGGACCTGGAGAGTATTATGTTAAATGAAATAAGACAGTCAAAGAAAGGCAATTATCACATGATCCCACTTATATGTAGAATCTAATGCACAAAATAAGCTGACAAATAAAATAGGTATACAGACATGGAAGCATGCAACAGACTGACCTATTTCAGAGGGAAAAGGGAGCAGGGGCAGTAAGAGATTAATCAAAGAACTTATACGCATATATGCATAACCCATGGATAGACAATAGTGAGGTGAAGTCCTGATGAGGGAGTGGGAGCAGGGTGGAGGGGGTTAAGGAGGGAATGGGGGGAGGAAACATCTGTAGTAATTTCTACAATAAAGATAAATTTAAAAAGTAAATAAATGATAAATTACCTTCTCTTACTACCTCTACTTCTTAACCTTCCTCAGCTATTCCTTAAATCCACCGTAAATTTTCCACTCTTTTGAAACTATAAGGTCACCAAATATTTGGAGCAAATGTAACAATGTTAATCTTTGTCAACTCTGCATGTATATGTGTTTGTGATAACATCCTTTGTACATATTTTCCACAAAAGGAAAGGCTATTTTTTTCTTTATTACTAACTAGAAGCCTGGTGCATGAATTCGTTCACCAGTAGGGTCCCTCGGCCTGGCCGGTGGGATCGGGCCAAAACCAGCTCTCTGACATCCCCACGAAGGGTCCCGAATTGCGAGAGGGACTCCACCGGTGCAGTTGAGCAGCCTTAACGTATCATTAGCATATTACACTTTGATTGGTGAACGGCCGACCAGATGACCAGACACTTAGCATATTAGGCTTTTATTATGTAGGATAGAGTATAGATGTTTTAAATTGTAACTTAAGTTATAAAATAGTAGTACTGTATATTCTTTATGGTGTGTGAATTATATCTCAATAAAGCTATTTAAAACACATACAACTCACCCTGGCCAGGTGGCTCAGTTGGTTAGAGCGTTGTCCCTTACAACAAAAGGTTACAGGTTCGATTCCTGGTCAGGGCACATACCTAGGTTGCGGGTTTGATGCCTGGCCAGGGTGAGTATGGTACGCAACTGCGCCATCTATATAGTAACCACATGTGGCTTTTGAACACTTGAAATGTGGCTGGTGCAACTAAAGGACTGAGTTTTAAAACTATACATATTTTTAAAACTGTATTTCATTTTAATTAATTTAAATTTAAATAGCCACATGAGTTACTTATAGATTCTATTTCTGTACTTCTCCCTTGCAAACTAATTCAGAAATATAGAATATTACCAGTGATTTACATCTACTTATGTGCTTCTTCCTTAATCTCCCTTACTTAGATAATCCTAAATTTTATTGTTAATGACTTAATAACCAAATGCAATATATAATTTCAATAGCCTAATCTCTATACTTCTTATCCTACTCCTTCAAAAATTCATTCTGAACAATTACTGCTAAGCAACTTGGACTTCTCTGCTATATTCTTTTCTTGAAATTTTATTCCCTTGATATTACTACTCTTCTAGTGTTCTATTTAGTCTAACCCCTAAGCTCTTTTTTCCTTTGCCTATCCATTAGTTATTCCTATTTTGCCCTAGTCTCTTCCTCTACTTCTTTCTCTCACTATACATATGTATATCTCCTCTCTCTAGATGATTTCATTTACTTTCATTATTTCAGCTATGACTAATAGAGAAATTTGGGGATCATCATCCTCTATCTCTACCTCAGAGTTATTTTTTGATGTTCAGTAATATAACCGACAATTGAACTTCTTCCTGGAGGTTTCTACAATGCCCTCAAATTCATCATCTCAAAAAAACTAAAACTACTCTTCTTTCTCATTCCCTCCTTTAATTGACAGCACCATCATCTAGCCTCACCCTCTTACCCTTCTTCATTTTCCTCCAAATTGAATTAATCACTAAACCCTGCATACTTTATCTCCTAAGTATGTAAAGATGCCATTCCTCTAATACTCTCATATTCAGACCCTAACTAAACTCCACACCTCTGTACTCTTTAAATTTATTCTCCACAACTATTAATATGCAAATCTAACCAATTTACTTCTTTATTTAGAATTCTTTAGCTACTCTTTACTACCTATAGCTGAGTGTTTGTGTGGAAGGGATGAATGCAGAGTTAAAGAGCATCTATACATATAAAAGCCTAAGTGGCTTTCGACCATTCGACCGGTAGTTATGATGCACACTGACCACCAGAGGGCAGATGCTCAACGCAGGAGCTGCCCCCTGGTAGTCAGTGTGCTCCCACTGTGGGAGAGCTGCTCAGCTGACCAATGGGCGCCAGACACCGGGCTTATGACTGGCGAGCGCAGCTGCGGCGGAACGAGCCTCCCCTGTGGACACTCCCCCTGCATACCAGCATTGGCATTGGGAGAGTGGGAGTGGAACGGCACCTGGCCCGGGCTCCTCCCCACCGCCTGCTGCTTCACGCACTAAGACATCCCTCAGGGGATGCCGGACTGCTGGTTTCAGCCCGATCCCAGGGCCTGCGGGGATCGGGCTGGGCCGAAACCAGCAGACAGACATCCCCCGAGGGGTCCCGGATTGCAAGAGGGCGCAGGCCAGGCTGAGGGACCCCGCTGATGCATGAATCCATGCACTGGGCCTCTAGTATAAATATGAGAATGCCTGGAACTCTTCAGCACGTAAAAGAGATAATCTGTTGCATTTCCAAATTTACCTTAATCCGCAATGACCTACCAGTCCAAGTAAGGAGAGTATCCACATAGAGAAGAATATATCAGGTTATTAAGCTCAAAACTATTAGTTATCAAGATGATCTTGTCATTATCCTAAGCAATCTGTTTACTTCGACGTACTAATATAGAAAGTGTGCACATTAATTATTATTTGATTCACTAATTAGTTTCACCTCTCACTGTTTGGTTTATATGTTTGTGTTTAACACAATACCATCTAAAAAAAAAAAAAGATCATCTGTTTCTGAGAAGCTAAACCTTGGCTGCACAAAATACATCTACAGAAATAATTAGTGTGGTTTTTCTTAACTAAACTGAATATTATGATATAACATGCCCCAGCTGGAGTTGGAGGTTGGATCTACCTTTGGGGGTGTGGGGGAGGCAACCAATGGATATTTCTCTCTATCTCACTCTCTCAGTCTCTCTCTCTCCCTCCCTCCCCCCTGGTTCATAGGTGGAAGTTCAACCACGGCCCCACGCAGTAGAGCAAGGCAGACCTAAGTTTCTGAATAAGACTGAACAATAAGAATAAAATCATAGTTTGACAAGTTTTTTTTAAAGATCTGTCACCTTCCCAACTCTAAACCACTATAAAACAGTGTAGTTTTTTCACAATGCCTAGAAGTTCTATATCACTAACTGTAAAACCTACAATATTATGTTCTAAAGAACTTGTCAGTTTTTAAGTTTATTTCCTTCCACATGTTAATTTTCCCTTCACATTTGATATGGCCTTGGTCATTTGGAAGGTGACATTCAAAGAATTACGTATTATTAACATAGATAAAACAAAATTCCTAGATCATTCAGTTACTTTCATATCCTATTTCAGCTTGGGCCTTTTTCTTGGCAAAAAAGAATATGGATAATGGCATTCTTCATCACAAAAACAACAACAAAAAACCCTGCCTTTTACATTCAGTGTTAACACTGCTTCTTCCAATAACCTACGTTCATTTCCTGATGAGGAAATCAAGCTGATACAGGTCAAACAACAAGTAACCCAAAACCAGGTATTTAAACCTAGAATATACTTGTCAACCAGAATGACACACCATTATTTACACCATGAAAACCTCCCAGAGAGATTAAAAAGGAAGCATTGTAACTCCTATGAACTTTTGGGAAAGTTTGGCTTAAAAATTTTTTATAACAAAACTAAAACAATAATTTTGCATGGGCTCGTACTATTCATTGTATAGTTTCTGGGCTAAAGACATACTAGTTTTAATTAACAATGTAAGATCACTGCTAGCTAGTATAAGGCTTAAGCACCATTAGGTGGTACAACATCGAATACTTATTGTACCTTACTAGTCCCAAGGCATTTGGCCAGAAGAAAGTCTTTTTTATAGTGGTTATTATTAAATGGCTGTGTAACCGCCAACAAAGATATAGCCAAAGGAAGGTCATTCATGAACAAGGTCGTTCTTATTAAAAAAGAACAGTCTGATCTCAGTAACACACCAGCAGATCATCACTGCAGAGTCTCTGATGAGTCTGAAATGTACAAGGCAGGAAGACTGTACTTTCCTAACTCAAAAACGTCCTCCACTATTTCCAAGTTTCTTGCCAGACACTATACTATAATAACAAGTAGGCAATGCGTTTGTACCGAAGATTTTCACAACTCCTTCTCTAGCAGCAAATCTCACTGGCTATCAATAATCCCCCAAAATCTAGTTTCAATCTCTTTCAAAAGGTGGCCTCCCCCCCAGTCTGAGCGAACAGTTAAAGAATGACAAGTAAAGAGTGAACTCGATAAACTGGCTTAACCGAGCACATTTGGGACCCAAACCACCGTATAATAAAGTAGGCGGGGCTATACCTGCAGTTCACACCAGGCGACCTCCACAGTGGTTTCAGTGTCCAGTCCTTTGTAGACCGTCTTAAAGGAGCCTCTGCCAATTTCTATATCAAACTTGAGAAAGCGGCCGTCGTTGGACATTCCCACGGCCTTGGTCTCCAGCTCTTCGATATCATCCTGTTGCTGGCTCCGTTCCTCTTGCGATTCCTTGGCGCTGCTGCCGCCGCTGCCGCTTCTCGCCGATGGAGGCTCCTCTTTGCTCCCCACATGGTCGGGCTGGGCAATTTGGCGGTCTTTGCTGATACTGCTGGGGGCAGTCGAGGCTGCAGGGCCCGGGGCAGCGGGTTCTCTCGGGGCAGCAACTGCGGCGGAAGGCTGCTGGGCTACCTGGGCAGCGACGGTCGCGGTCAAAGTCTCCTCGCGATGGGGCTCCGGTGGAGTACTCTGTGGAACCACTGCGGCGACGGTGGGCTGAGGGAGAGAAAGCGGGAGGCCGGGCAATTCCAACGCCGTGGCGTTGGAGTCGCAGATGACGCTGCGGCGGAAGAAGCGGTGCTCGGTGGTGGTGGTAGTCGCGGCCGCCCCACGGCTGTCCTTGTCCATAGTGTGGCGGCGACGCCGGTACTCCTCAGTCCTGCCAGTTCCAGCGTCTGTCCCCGCCGCGCCCAGTTTCTCCCCAACAGAGGAATCTGAGCTAGATCCATTCTTGGGGGTAGGCGCCGGCGGCGAGAGGAACAGGGAGCTCGGAGTGCCGCCCTGCTTCTCCGCGGCGCCTCCGGACATGGTCGGTCCGCTGGAGCGAGGCGAGCCGGGTCGAATTTGTGAATGAAGAGAGGGTGAGGGGCCGACCCGGAGGAGCGGTGCAGGTTGGCAGGTACCGCTACGACGGCTCCGGCTCCCGACGGGTTAGGATCAAACCGGACGACTCCTCGCTTAGCACTGACAAGTCGCCCCGAAGGCGAGGCGGGACACGGGGCCCTGCTGCGACTGCTGCTTCGGCTCACAAGGCGGGCTCGCCGGCGGGCTGTCGAGGAGCTGAGCCACTGGGGTTAGCGCCTCGCGATCCGCAGCCATCCTGCGG
>NW_005358092.1:3888409-3888680 GCF_000412655.1 Myotis brandtii
GCTGACGGAGGGAGGGAACGGTGGGGAGGGGAGGGCCGCTCGCCGCGGGGCCCGAGCTCCGCTGCTTCTCTGGGCCAAGAGCAGAGGAGACCGAAAGGACTGGGTGAAGGGGGACAGGGAGAGAAAAGAGTAGTAACCCCAACAGGCACCTTCTGTCACCGAAGACTGGAGTGCAGAGTGGTCGAGTGTGAAGAGGCGCGTCCCACAGAGAAACTCGCCGCGCTAAATGGCGCCGGGAGTCTGAAGGCTCCACACAGCCCGCTCGAACCCC
>NW_005358092.1:3888900-3893012 GCF_000412655.1 Myotis brandtii
GGACTCTCGCGCAGGCGTGCCAGTACCGAGGCTCCTGGGACTTGTAGTTTACTCGCTTAAGGAATGAAAGGGGTTCAGGCGGAAGGAGCCTACGACTTCCGTGATGCCCTGCGGCAGTTTTAATTTGATGCCTCATGGGAATTGTAGTTTTCTTTTGGAAACCGCCCCTTCTGGAAGGCTGATGGGAGCGTCACCGTGAGTCGCTAAACCCCATCCTTAAAATCAGCGCTAGCTGGGAAAATCATTATTTGGGGGTTAATTGTGGAAGAAGGGAAGGAAGGAAAAAAAAAAAGAAGGGAAGAAAGAAGAAAAAAGAAAAGGGAGGCAGGCGAGAGAAGAGATTCCCATCAATGTTCTGCTGAAGCTAGAGAAAACTCTTAGGGTTGCCATGCAAAGAAAAATGATCTGTTGTTCATCTTTAATGGAGAAAGCTGCTGAAGTGTTGAGTGACTGTAGGGCTGTTAGGGTGGAGGGGAAAGGCAAAGCAGGAGAACCAGAGCCTAGGCTCAGCCAGAAGAGCTAACAACTCCGTAGGGCAAAAGAAACTTTGTGGATTGCGCATGAGATTAATATTGATTAAATGGGTTGGGGAAGGAAACAGGGAGAATTATCTTCTATCCTCCTCCTTTCCATAGCAATCAAGATAAGTTGTGGGCATTCTCAGCTCCAGCTCCAATACATTCTGGCTCTCAAAGATGGGCTACCCTACTGAAATCAAGGATCATAGTGAGCTCTTTGCCAGAATAAAATAAAATAAATGGTACGGGGAGGGAGGGGGTGGAACTTTGCTTCTTTTACCCAAATTTGAGAGAGCTGAGTTGACTTCTATGTAGTTGGTTGAAACAATTTCCATCTTTCCTTTGGTGGCTTAGTAAAACAACATCCCCTCTTTCTCTAGGGGTGTATGAAAGTACACATGTAATGTATGGCTTTGGACATAGAGGAAATTTGGATCCACACAGTTCACAGTAATGGAAAGTATCCTTGGGCTCCCTGGACCCCTTTGCTTCTCACAACTACTCAGGATTATACAGGTGATGAGCACTAGGGGGCACCAGACAGAGTTGGAAGCCAGGGTGGGGAGCCAGATGGCAGTTAAAAATGTCTAAGCCCGACGGGGTAAGAGCGGGAAGCACTGAAATGTATGCAAGGGCATCAGAGCGTCAACACACTCCTGCCTCTCCTCAGCGCCCACTGTGGAACGAGCTCAGAAGCGCGCAGTCTAGCGGAGGACCACGCTAAGACTACGAGTAGTTTAGAAGCAAGTTGACAGAAGATTCGTTGGTTAACACTAGTTTCCTAGGAAACGCCCACAACTTATCTGGATGAGCTCCACTTAGAGCAGTTTGCTATATAATTCATATTAATTTACCTGTTAAGTAAAATAGTTATACACGTTTACAGCTTTTTTATTTATCGAAAGCTACACTTTCAGACAAAGAAAAAAGTTTGTTTTAAAACCAATGGTTGTTAGGTTTCATGAAGCTAGCAGATTATGAACATTTTAAAATACAAATTCAGTAGGGACAACTCGAGTACTAAAATAGTAGCGTTCCATTTTTTAGAAAATATATCGTTAACTCGTTTGCTATGATAATGATAAATCTCATTGTGGTATATGTAATTAGTGGTTTGTCTCCAATCCTAAATTTTAATGTAAAGCAGGGGGAAAAAATGACTTTAAAGTACATTTTTATTGTACATCTTGAGGCAGATTCTTAGAACTTGCTTAGTTGTTGCTTTACTAGGAAAAATAGTCTGATTTTAAACATAATCCAACTAATTATAAATTGGTGAGTTAAAAGAAGATCAGTAAATCACAATGTTCAAATGTTGGCACCACAAAAAAATGATGCTATTTCTGTGTGAATGGTCATTTAAAAACTTTATTATTACCCATTCCTGTTTACTCTGCATTGAAACTTTGGCCACAATGCATTGGACACAAGTCCCTTGACAATCACCATGTCCTATCAACACGTTATTTCAACCAAGAACAATTAAATATACTGTAAATAATTAACTTGATTTAAAGCCCTACTTGCCCACATGACAGACTTTCCTATTTGTGCAACATTAGCTTTGCTACGAAAACAGGTACAACTTTAAATTGAGTATAACTATATTATATACAATGGTTAGATTTAAAGGTTAAAATGTTTAGTGTGATTATTTTACTACAGACACTTTTTTAATGCTTACCAACTTTCAATTAACATATTTTCTGTTACTCATTATTATATCCCTAATAGTATTTTTCTTTTCTCTGTCATTTCAATTATCGAGTAGAGAACAGATCCCTCTGTAATCTACATAAAACACCTATCTATATATAAACGCCTAAGTTAAAAACTTTCAGCAAAAAAAAAGCCCTGGTCAGACAGCTTCACATGCGAGTTTTACCAAACATTCAAAGAAGAACTAAAACCTATCTTCCTCAGACTATTCCAAAAAATTCAAGAGGAAGGAACACTTCCAAGCTCTTTCTATGAAGTCAGCATTACCCTAATCCCAAAACCAGATTAAGACACTACAAAGAAAGAGAATTTTACAGGCCAATATTCAGGTTGAACATAGATGCTAAAATCCTCAACAAAATCCTAGCAAATCAGATCCAGCATTACATTAAAAAGATCATACACCATGAACAAATGGGATTTATTCTGGAGATGCATGGATGGTACAATATCCGAAAATCAATAAATGTGATACATCACACACAAAAATTGAGAGATAAAAATCACATAATCATATAAATTGATGCAGAAAAAGCATTTGACAAAATCCAACACCCTTTTTTGATAAAAACTCTCAGCAAGTGGAAATAGAGGAATCATACCTCAGCATCATAAAAACCTTATAGGACAAACCTACAGCCAATATCATACTCAATGGGCAAAAACTAAAACCATTTCACCTAAGAACAGAAACAAGACAGGGATGCCCACTCTCACCACTCCTGTTTGACATAATACTGGAAGTGCTAGCCATAGTGATCAGACAAGAAGAAATAAAAGGCATCCAAATTTGAAAAGAAGAAGTAAAACTGTCATTATTCTCAGATGACATGATATTGTGCATAAAAAACCCTAAAGACTCCATGAAAAAACTATTAGACTTAATAAATGAATTCGGCAATGTAGCAGGATACAAAATTAACGCCAAGAAATCTATGGCATTTCTATACACCAATAGTGAACTTACAGAAAGAGAGACTAAAAAAGCAATCCCATTTACCATCACACCAAAAAAATTAAGATACCTAGGAATAAACTTAACTAAAGAGGTAAAAGACCTGTATTCAAAAAACCTCAGGACATTGAAAAAAACAGGTAGAGGAAGACATAAACAAACAGAAGAATATACCATGTTTATGGATTGGTAGAATCAACATCATTAAAATGTCCATACTACCCAAAGCAATCTATAGATTCAATGCAATTCCCATTAAAATGCCAATGGTATACTTCAAAGACCTCGAACAAATTCTCCAAAAATTCATCTGGAATTAAAAAGCAGCTGATCAATGTTTCTCTCTCATTGATGCTTCTCTCTCATCGATGTTTCTAACTCTCTATCCCATCGCTTCCTCTCTGTAAAAAAACCAATAAAATATATTTTTATAAAAAGAGAGAATGTCCTTATACAGTTTTAAAAAAATATACTGATGGCATACTTCAAAGACCTAGAACAAACTCTCCAAAAGTTCGTATAGAATTAAAAAAAGACCCCGAATAGCCACAGCAACCTTGAGAAAGAATAACAAAGTTGAAGGGATCACAATACCAGATATCAAGCTATATTACAAAGCCACTGTTCTCAAAATTGCCTGGGTCCTGGCAAAAGAACAGACATATAGACCAACAGAACAGAACAGAGAACCCAGAAATCAACCCAAGCCATTATGCTCAATTAATATTTGACAAAGGGCAAGCACATACAATGGAGTCAAGACAGTTTCTTCAATAGTGGTGTTGAAAAAATTGGACAGATACATGCAAAAAAATAAAACTAGACCACCAAGTTACACCATACACAAAAATAAACTCAAAATGAATAAAGGACTTAAATGTAAGACAGGAAACCATAAAAATACTAGAGGAATCCAAAGG
>NW_005358092.1:3893074-3903254 GCF_000412655.1 Myotis brandtii
GAGGAAATAAACAAATGGGACTACATCAAAATAAAAAGCTTCTGCACAGCAAAAGAAACCATCAACAAAACAACAAGAAAGCCCACTGCATGGAAGGACATATTTGCCAATGTTGTATCCGATAAGGGCCTAATCAGCAAAATCTATAGGGAACTCATACATCTTAACAAAAGGAAGACAAACAATTGAATCAAAAAATGGGCAAAGGACTTTAAATAGACACTTTTTAAAAGTGAACATACAGAAGGCCAAGAGACATATGAAAACATGTTCAGTCACTAATCATCCGAGAGATGCAAATCAAAACTACGATGAGATACCATCTCACACCTCAGAATGGCTATCATCAACAAACTGACAAATGACAAGTGCTGGCGAGGATGTGGAGAAAAAGGAACCCTTGTGCACTGCTTGGGGGAATGCAGACTGGTGCAGCCACTGTGGAAAACAGTATGGAGTTTCCTCAAAAAGTTAAAAATGGAACTCCCATTTGACCCAGTCATCCCACTTCTAGGAATATATTCCAAGAAATCAGAAACACCAATCAGAAAAAACATATGGCCAGAACCGGTTTGGCTCAGTGGATAGAGTGTCGGCCTGCGGACTCAAGGGTCCCAGGTTCGATTCCGGTCAAGGGCATGTACCTTGGTTGCAGGCACATCCCCAGTGGGGGGCGTGCAGGAGGCAGCTGGTCGATGTTTCTCTCTCATCGATGTTTCTAACTCTCTGTCCCTCTCCTTCCTCTCTGTAAAAAATCAATAAAAAATATATTTATAAAAAAAAAAGAAAAAAGAAAAAACATATGCACCCCTATGTTCATAGCAGCTCAATTTACAATAGCTAAGATTTGGAAACAGCCTAAGTGTCCATCAGCAGATGAGTTGATTAAAAAACAGTGGTACATCTACACAATGGAATACTATGCTGCTGTAAAAAGAAGGAACTTTTACTACTTGCAACAGCATGGATGGACCTGGAGATCATTATGCTAAGTGAAATAAACCAGTTGGAAAAAGATAAATATCACATGATCTCACTCATTTGTGGAATATAATGAACAACATAAATTGATGAACAAAAATACTCTTCTGGTCATGAAGTTAGTGAATAAAACATCATGTAATGACTTGTAGAAGAACATGCTAGGTAGCCATGGGGATTATTATTGACACTTCCACATGTTTAAACTTTATTCCCACAATCAGATGTAAGCCTGCTGAAAACAAGTTCTGTGTCTTATAATGAATTGTCTTCTACAAAATCTATGAGGAATGTTAACTATGTGGTTAACTTAAAATGTTAAATGTGCCCTAGCTGATTTGGCTCAGTAGAGAGAGCATCAGCCTGCAGACTGAAGGGTCCCAGGTTCGATGCCAGTCAAGGGCACATGCCTGGGTTGCGGACTTGATCCCCAGTAGGGGACATTCAGGAGGCAGCTGATCAATGATTCTCTCTCATCATTGATGTTTCTATCTCTCTTTCCCTCTCCCTTCCTCTCTGAAATCAATAAAGATATATTTAATAGAAAAAAATATTAACTGTAACCTTGTGTATCCAAGATCACTTCCTACGCACATATTTATACACACAACAAACTAGGTTTTTAATAAATTCTGTTCATCATAATAGTAAAAGACATTCTTTTAAAATTACATTATTTTTCACTTTAAAGTTCAGCAAAGATTCTTATTTATTTAATTCTTTTAAGAACTAACTTTTGTTGTTTTCTCATTCCAGCAGTGTACAGGTTCTTTTTTAAAAATTTAGAAAATAAAGATAAGCAGAGTTCTCCCTCTCAAGAGTATGCCTGCTCTTTCCCTTCCCTCTCTTCTTCCAGGTGTGTTGCCATTGCCTTTCTACTAAGCTCCAAAGCCTTTCTTTTGCCTTTGTAACTTGTTTCCTGAGTCCATGTAGCCCAGATGGCTCATTTCTATTACATTTGTAACTTTAAAAGTAAACTTTCTCTTATAATCTGAAAAAGGGGAGAAAAAAAATAAAGATAAGCAAAAAAAAAAAGGAAAACCACTCATAATTCTACCAGAGAAAACCACATTTAACATTTTGATATATTTTCTTCCAATATTTCTCTATGCTTTTATGTGTACATTTTTTCTTCTTTTGTTTTTTACTGTACATGTTGTTTTATATTTTTTACCTAACAAAACAATCATCTTCTCTCTATATAAAAGCCTAATATGCTAAGTGTCCATTTGGTTGACCGCTCGACCAGTCGCTATGATGCGCACTGACCACCAGGGGCAGACACTCTGACTGGTAGGTTAGCTTGCTGCTGGTGTCCGGCTGATCGGTACTGGATGAGATGGGCTGGACATGCCCTAGAACCCTCTCGTGGTTCCTCCTCCAGTGGCCCCAATTGGGACTGGTCGAGATGGCCGTGATTGACTCTGATCGCCAGCCAGCCTGAGGGACCCCATCCATGTACGAATTCGTGCACGGGGCCTCTAGTATGTTTATAAATTTTTTACTATTTTTTTTTTACTTACAATATCATTTTAAAGGATAGCATAGGCTTTCATCACATGGCTGAACCAAAAGTTGTTTAAACACTACCTCAATTTTAAACTTATAAGTTGTTACTAATATTTTGCTGTTTTTAAGGTACTTTTTGGGGAGATCTGTCTCTATTCCCAGGTCTATAAGTGGAAGTTACATGTAATGGGGAACAGATATAGGGTAAATGTAAACTGACTCCACTGTCACAGAGAACTCCTTCCTCTCTTCCAGGCTTGGCACATTAACAGATCTCCTTTAAAAAAGAATTTAGAACTATTATTTAAATTCTAAATATAAAATACAGAGCTTCGTTTTCTCTACCTCTCCATTCCAGCTTGACTCTCCCAGTCCATTTGCCCTAACTCATCTTATATTCACTCTTCCCTTCTAAAAATTGTTTTCTCTCTTCACACTAATACTAATGACAGTTTACTTCATAAAATGACCACTTCCAAGTTTTGCAATCTAATAATCCTGTTGCATTTAATTACATGTAGAAAACTTATATTGGACTGGATATTATTATTTGAGCATTCTCTTGAAGAGTTGGGGGGAAGACCAAATGAACTTCTTAATAAGATTCTGTTTATTGGTACAAGATTTGTTTTTAAAAGGCTTTTATTCTTACTGTTAGAGGTTTTATAATGAGCCCAATTAGACATAGTTTAGCAAACAGGTATTAAACCAAACTTATTGTGGTGATCGTTTCACAATATATATGAATATTGAATTATGTTGTATACCTGAAACCAATATAATGTTGTACATCAATTATTCCTTAATAAACAGTTTTAGAAAAAGAAATAGTTCAGCCTGGCTGGTGTGGCTCAGTGGTTGACCAGGAGGTCACCGTTTGATTCCTGGTCAGGGCACATGCCCAGGTAGTAGGCTCGATCCCCAGTAGGGAGCATGCAGGAGGCAGCCAATCTATGATTCTCTCTCATTATTGATGTTTCTATCTCTCTGTCCCTCTCCCTTCCTCTCTGAAATAAATAAAAATATATTTAACAAAAAGAAATAGTTCAGTAAGGAAGAGAGATGACCAGCCAGGCTATGTTGTTTTGGTCACATTAAGGCCCTCGTGACCTTTTTTCCATGACCACTGAGAATAACAAGAATTGACAATGGGGAAAAGGTGGGGAAGGAAATAAGTAGGAAATTGTGACAAATAGATATGAGAGCCAAGGTCTATTTTAAAGGTCAACAAATCCATTTAGATAGTATTATACCTTGTCAGCTTCTAACACACTATTATCTTTTAGTGTTATTTAACACAAAATGGGGTTTTTAAAAGTCTTCCCAGTTAGTCAGTGTGTGTGCATCTATCTATATATATATCTATATATCTATATATCTATATCTATCTATATAGTCCCAAAAAAATGTATACACACTTTAACAGCTGATAATTCACTTAATTTTCACGTCTTCTCAGGTTTAACTGATTTGAAATAATGGATGAAGCCAGATTAAGCTTTGAACAAAGAAAATTTATCCTAAAGTGCCACTAAACTTTTTTTTAATGGGGATACATAAAATATAAAGCTTACTGTATAAAACTGGCAACATTGACCAATTGAGGGAGCACAAATACCAAATGAAATGATGCTTTTTAAAAAATGTATCTTTATTATTGAAAGTATTACAGATGTCCCCCTTTTTTCCCTCATTAACCCCCTCCTCCCTGCCCGTGCTCCTGCCCCTCCCCCCCTCCATCGCAATATTGTCCTGGTCCATGAATTATACATATATTATAGAAGTTCTTTGCTATTCCATTGCTTTGAGTTATCAGCAGTGCCTGGACCAGAATGGTCATCAGTTTACAAACAGACATTCACACACACACACACACACACACACACACACACACACACACACACACAAATTATTCCTTCCTGTAGATTCTTTTCAATTTACTCATGGCGAATGGAGAACCGAGGGTGGGTGGCGGCGGGGGCGGGGCTGGCTGCAAGCAGCCAGGGAAGATGGCCCTGATTGCAGGCCAGGTCTAGGAACCGTATCCGTGCACTAATTTTGTGGGCCAGGCCTCTAGTTTGTAAATATTTTCTTGGAATAACTTCCTAGAAACTGCTGTGTCAAAAGTCTTAGAGAAAACTTTTTTTCATATTGTCAACTTTCCCACAAAAAAGTTTATGCCACTTTACCTTCCCATCAAAAGTGGGTTGCATGGCACATTTTCCCTCATTATTACCAACACTGGGTATTCTTTTATTGTTGCAAATCTGACAGAGGAAAATAATATTTCACTGATACTTTAATTTGATTAGTTATTAAATAAAACAGTGTTCATAGACATTCATTTCTACAATGGATATTATTGAGTGCCAACTATGTGAGAGGCACTATTCCAGACACTAAATGTTTATTACCCTTTTCTATTTTTTGTTTTGTGACTTGCCTATCTTTTTTTATTTTTCTACTGAGGCATTTGTCTCTTTATTATTGATCTGTAAGAACTGTTTATTGTAAAGTTTTCAGAATTGCTCAATGATATCAATTCTGTTACATATTTAGCAATTTTTTAAAAAATGTCATCTGTTTTTAATTTTTTATTTTATTTTGTTGATATATGACCTTTTAATATGCTTGTGTCAAGTGCTTTATATGTTTCCTGCCTTTGATGGTGAAACAGTCTTCTCACTTTTCAGCTGGTCACATTTGGTATGTTAGCCAGTTTATTTTTTAGATTCACTAAGTCTTATGTAAAAATCAGCTTTTAGCACATATCTCTGCTAGACTTTAATAATCTCCTGCTTCTTATAAGACTCCCAGGGCTACAGGTTTCTCCCAAAAGGCTAATTAAGAAAGGGAATAATTCTGTGTTTACCAAGTTCATCACAGATTTGGCTTATAAACAGATATTGTAGTTGATGATGTTCTTTGATTATTAATTTAAGAAAATCTATGAATATTGATATTAATAAGTCAAATAACACATTTATTTTCTATTTAGGACCTTTTAAATTTTGGCTTGCTCTGATCTGTTAACTTATTTCCTGGTAGTCCCAGGAGAAAAGCAGAACAACAGAATCTACCATGTAGCTGTATGAGAGCTGCTTTTCTTATATAGACTCACCTCCCTTTTAGTCAAATATCCTGCATATGCAATCATAGTAACAGACTGGAACATAAAGACTGTGGCTTCTTGGCTATGTTAAAAGGACTCTCCTAGGGTTTGCTGGCAATTTCCCAACCCCAAATGTAATATTTTATAACCTGTAAAATGCACAAAATTTTTCTTTTATTTTTTGCTTGGCAAAAGTGGTGTTCAATATAGCTTTCTGCGATGATGTAAATGTTCCAATCTCTGCTGTTCAAGATGGTAACCATTAGCCACATGTGTGACTATTAAGCTCTTGAAATGCAGCTGGTGAGACTGAGAAACTAAATTTTAAACTTTTATTAAATTTTAATTAATCTAAATTTAGATATCCACATGTGTAGGGTCATCAGATTTAGCAAATAAAAATACAGGACACCCAGTTAATTATTTTATATATTTTTAACTTTTTTAACTTACTGATTTTAGAAACAGGAGGGGAGAGAGAGAGAAAAACATCTATTTGTTGTTCCACTTATTCATGTACTCATTGGTTGATTCCTGCATGTGTCCTAACCAGTGATCGAACCCACAACCCTGGCGTAGTAGGACAACACTCTAACCAACTGAGCTACCTGGCTAGGGCCCAGTTAATTATTAATTTCAGATAAGCAACAGATAATATTGTAGTTTGAAGTATATCCCAAATATTGCATGGAACACACACTACAAAATTATTTTTCATTTATCTGAAATTCAAATTTAACTGAATGTCTTATATGTTATACATCTGGCTAGTGGCTACCATATTGGACAATGCAGATGTGGATGAATTGTCCTGTTTATTGCAAAGTTTTCAGAATTACTCAAAGATTTCTGTAGGATTAAATCAAGAAGGAGAAATGGTTATGATCATATTTTGGCAATTAAAAAAAAATAGCCTGTCTCCTTAACGAAAGTCATTAGATGCCAGGGCCAAGATTATCAAACCAAGGAAATTCAAACCAAAGTTGATTATTAGATGCCTTCTGTATGCAGAACATATCCAGCTGTAACCCCAGTATGGCCATACAAATTGCTTAAGACCAGCATCCATTTGGATTGATTGGTGCCTGTGCTGTACTGGGTGTTAATTATTTTGAAAATTATCCTTGACTTGGAGGAAAACAAGGAGGGATATGTTGATATCTTCTTCTCCAGGAGTTTATAACCTTGTAGAAAAGTAGACACCAACTTTAAAAACAAACAAAATAAAACAAAAGTCCTTTAATTTGAGACAGATATTAAGTGATATATATGAGGAAAAAATTATGGGAATATAAGGTGCAATATTGTGACTTGTAAAATATAGCCCTGGCCGGTGTGATTCAGTTGGTTGAAGTGTCGTCCTGTGCACTGAGGGATCAAAGTTTAGGTTCCCAGTCAGGGTACATACCCAGATTTCGGGGTCAACCTCCTGTTCGGGCATGTATGGGTGGCAACTGATCCATATTTCTCATTTACAATTTCTATGCCATAGCTCCTAGAACTCAAAATTTTCAGTGTTGACAGTGAAAAAGGTGTCTTTTGTTATGCTGATGAGACGGCTTTTGGAAAGCCCCCAGGTAACCTAAGGTTTGGGGCTGGTTGCCAGGAGAACCAACCATGTGATTAGAGGATTAGAACTTTCAGTCCCAGCCCCCACTTCTGGGGAGGGTAGAGAGGCTGGAGGTTGAATCAATTGCCTATGACCAATGCCTTAATCCAAGCATGTCAAACTTGCGGCCTGTGGGCCACATGAGGCCCACAACAAATATTTTTGCAGCCCAGCCAATATAACAGTATGTAAGAAACATTTTAATTAATATTTTGTAACTGAATGTTTACAATATCCTGTTATACATATAAAAGGCTAAGTGACCAACTGTCTGTCTGTCCGACCAGCCGACCAACCGGCCAGTACATATGACACGCACTGGCAATCCTATATAATAAAGAGGTAATATGCAATTGACCCTCATGCTGTTGTACAAGATGGTAACCCCCATGTGGTCAAATATGGTCGCCACAAGATGGCCAGCAGGGGAGGGTAGTTGTGGGCAATCAGGCCAGCAAGGGAGGGCAGTTGGAGGTGACTGGGCCTGCAGGGGAGGGCAGTTGTGGGGACCAGGCCTGCAGGGAAGGGCAGTTGGTTGGTCAGAAGCACAGAAAGCCTGGGCTTAAGACTGGCATCTGAAGAGTATGTGGAGGTGGGGTCAGTCTAGTACAGTGATGGTGAACCTTTTGAGCTCGGCGTGTCAGCATTTTGAAAAACCCTAACTTAACTCTGGTGCCGTGTCACATATAGAAATTTTTTGATATTTGCAACCATAGTAAAACAAAGACTTATATTTTTGATATTTTTTTATATATTTAAATGCCATTTAACAAAGAAAAATCAACCAAAAAAATGAGTTCGCGTGTCACCTCTGACACGCATGTCATAGGTTCGCCATCACTGGTCTAGTAGGACTGAAAGCTTAACTTGTGGAATCTGATGCTATTTTGGGGTAGATAATGTCAGTCAGAATTGAGTTGATTTTCAAACACCCTGCTGATATCGGAGAATTGTTTGTTTGTGTGTGGGATTCCCCCCCCCACCCCCACCCCCTCATGCACACAGTGGAATTGGGTATGGAGACTTAATTTAAAAGGGTCAATATAAGTGTACAGAGGGAACAACTGGTTGGATGATGTTTAGGATTTTTCCATTGTTTTGCCAAGGTATAATAAACACTCATCCTCTTACCTTTCCTTCCTAGGATTTGACAAATTACACAAATAAGACTTTTGGACCTTTGTAAAATTAAATCAAGATGGTCATATTTGTGCACCTATATTACAAGAAAAATTTCCCCACTTAAAAAAAATCTTTATTGTTGAAAGTATTACAAATGTCCCCTTCCCCCCTCCCCAATTGACTCCTTCTAGCCTGCCCCTACCCCTCACCCCAGGCCTTCATCACCTATTATCTGTGTCCATGAGTTATGCATAGCCTATATAATAAAAGGCTAATATGCAAATTGACTGAATGGCAGAACGACAGGTCACTATGATACACACTGACCACCAGGGGGCAGATGCTCAATACAGGAGCTGCTCCCTGGTGGTCAGTCTGCTCCCACAGGGGGAGTCCCGCTCAGTCAGAAGCCAGGCTCATAGCTGGCAAGTGCAGCAGTGGTGGTGGGAGCCTCTCCCACCTCTGCAACAGCGCTAAGGATGTCCGACTGCCAGCTTAGGCCCGCTCCCCTCGGGGGGAGCGAGCCTAAGCTGGCAGTTGGACATCCCCCAAGGGCTCCCAGACTGTGAGAAGGTACAGGCTGGGCTGAGGGACCCCCTCCCCATGCACAGATTTCATGCACCGGGCCTCTATTATGCATATAAGTTCTTTGGTATATAAGTTCTTTGGTATATAAGTTCTTTGGTTGATCACTTCCCACCCTCCCATCCTTTCCCACCATCCCTCTGTGATTCCACATTCTGTTTTATGCTCCTGTGTCTCTGGATCTATTTTGTTCATCATTTTATTTTATTGATTAGATTCCACATGAGTGAGGTCATGTGATACTTGTCTTTCTCTGACTGGCTAATTTCACTTAACATGATACTCTCCAGTCCCTCCATGCTGTGTCAAAGGATAAGAGATCCTTCTTTTTTATTGCTGCACAGTATTCCATGGTATAAATGTACTGCAGCTTTTTTATCCACTCATCTACTGATGGGTACTTGGGCTGTTTTCAGATCTTAGCTATTGTAAATTGCACTGCTATGAACATAGGGTTGCATACATACTTTCTGATTAATGTTTCAGGTTTCTTAGGATATATTCCTAGAAGTGGGATCACTAGGTCAAATGACAGTTGCATATTTAAGTTTTATAGGAAACTCCATACTGTTTTCCATAATGGCTGTACCAGTTTGCATTCCCACCAGCAGTGTACTAGGGTTCCCTTTTCTCCACATCCTCACCAGCACTTGTCATTTGTTGATTTGTTGATGGTAACCATTCTGACAGGTGTGAGGTGATACCTTATTATCATTTTAATTTGCATCTCTCTAATGATCAGTGACTTTGAGCATTTTTTTATATGTCTCTTGGCCATCTGTATGTCCTCTTTGGAGAAGTGTCTATTCAGGTCCTTTGCCCATTTTTTAACTGGGTTGTTTGTCTTCCTTTTGTTAAATTGTATGAGTTCCTTATATATTTTGGATATTAACCCTTTATCAGATGTATCATTGGCAAATATGATCTCTCATACAGTGGGCTCCCTTGTTGTTTTGTTGATGGTTTTTTATGCTGTGCAGAAGCTTTTTGTTTTGATGTAGTCCCATTTGTTTATTTTCTCCTTCGTTTACTTTGCCCTAGGGCCATGGTTGGCAAACTGCAGCTCGCCAGCCACATGCGGCTCTTTGGCCCCTTGAGTGTGGCTCTTCCTAAGCCTTAGGAGTACCCTAATTAAGTTAATAACAATGTACCTACCTATATAGTTTAAGTTTAAAAAATTTGGCTCTCAAAAGAAATTTCAATCATTGTACTGTTGATATTTGGCTCTGTTGACTAATGAGTTTGCCGACCACTGTTCTAGG
>NW_005358092.1:3903418-3944943 GCF_000412655.1 Myotis brandtii
CTTGCCTCCTTTGTCAAATATTAATTGAGCATAATGGCTTGGGTCAATTTCTGGGTTCTCTGTTCTGGTCCATTAATCTATATGCCTGTTCTTGTCCCAGTACCAGGCTGTTTTGATTACAGTGGCTTTGTAGTATAACTTGATATCTGGTATTGTGAATCCTTCAACTTTGTTCTTCTTTCTCAAGAATGCTGTGGATATTTGGGGTATTTTTTGGTTCTATACTATATACATTTTGGAGTATTTGTTCTAAATCTGTGAAATATTCCATTGGCATTTTAATAGGAATTGCATTGAATCTGTAGATTGCCTTGGGTAATATGGATATTTTAATGATGTTAATTCTACCAAAACATGAACACAGTATAATCTTCCACTTGTTTATATCTTCCTCTATCTCTTTTTTCAATGTCCTGTAGTTTTCTGAGTACAAGTCTTTTACCTCCAAAGTTTATTCCTAAGTATCTTAATTTTTTTTGTTGCAATGGTAATGGCATTGTTTGTTTAGTTTCTCTTTCTGAGAATTCATTATTGATGTATAAAAAAGCCACCAATTTTTGGGTGTTGACTTTGTATCCTGCTATATTGCCAAATTCATTTATTAAATCTAGGAGTTTGGGGGGGGGGGTGAGTCTTTAGGGTTTTCTATGTACAATATCATGTCATCTGCAAATAATGAGAGTTTTACTTCCTCCTTTCCAATTTGGATTCCTTTTATTTCTTCTTCTTGTCTGATCAATGTGACTAAAGCTTCTCAGTACTGTGTTGAGCAAGAGTGGTGAAAATTGACATGCCTGTCTTGTTCCTGTTATCAGAGGAAATGCTTTTAGTTTTTGCCCGTTGAGTATGATGTTGGCTGTAGGTTTGTCATATATGGCCTTTATTATGTTGAGGTATGATACCTCTATTCCCACTTTGCTGAGAGTTTTTATAAAAAATGGGTGTTGGGTTTTGTTGAATGCTTTTCTGCAACTATTGATATGATCATGTGATTTTTGTCTTTCATTTTGTTTATGTGATGTATCACGTTTATTGATTTGTGAATATTGTACCAGCCTTGCATGCCTGGAATAAATCCCACTGGGTCATGGTGTATGATCTTTTAAATATATTGCTGGTGGATCTGAGCTCATATTTTCTTTAGGATTTTAGCATCTATGTTCATCAGGGATATTGGCCTGTAATTCTCTTTCTTTGTAGTATCTTTTTTTGGTTTTGGAATTAGGATAATGCTGGCCTCATTAAAAGAGCTTGGAAGTGTTCCTGTCTCTTGGACTTTTTGGAATAGTTTGAGGAGTATAGGTGTTAGTTTTTCTTTGAATTTCCCTGTGAAACCATTTGGTCCAGGGCTTTTGTTTGCTGGAAGTTTTATTTTATTATTATTGCTTCAATTTCCTCAGCTGTTTTTGGCCTATTCATGTTTTCTGATTCTTCCTAATTCAGTTTTGGGAGATTGTATTTTTCTAGGAATTCTTCCACTTCATCCACATTGTCCAGCTTGTTGGCATATATTTGTTCATACTATTTTCTTACAATCCTTTGTGTATCTATAGTGGCAGTGGTCACTTCACCATTTTCATTTCTGATTTTATTTATTTGGGTCCTCTCTCTTTGTTTCTTGATGAGTCTGGCTAACTGTTCATCGATCTTGCTTATCTTTTCAAAGAACCAGCTCTTGGTTTCATTGGTCTTTTGTATTTTTTTTTTTTAGTCTCTTTGTCACTTATTTCTACTTAATCTTTTTTAATTTCCTTCCTTCTACTTACTCTGGCCTTTTTTTGTTGTTCTCTTTCTAATTCTTTAAGTTTTAGGGTTAAAAAATTTATTATTGATTTTTCTTGTTTTTTGAGGTAGGCCTGTAGTGCTATGAACTTCTCTCTCAGGACTTGTTTTGCTGTGTCCCAGAGGTTTGGGGTTATTGTGTGTTCATTTTCATTTGTTTCCAGGAAGTTTTTTTATTTTGTTCTTTATCTCATTGGTAACCCATTCATTGTTTATTAACATGCTATTTAGCCTCCATGTGTTTGAATGTTTTTAAGTGCTTTTTTAAATTGTAGTTGATCTCTAATTTCATTTTATTGTGATCTAGAAGATGCTTGATATGATTTCAATCTTCTGGAACTTGCAGAGACTTGTTTTGTGTCTTAACATGTAGTCTATCTTTGTGAATGACCCATGTACACTTGAAAAGAATGCATATTATGCAGCTTTGGGGTGAAATGTTCTGTAAATGTCAATTAAATCCACCTGATCCAGTGTGTCCTTTAGAGTCACTGTTTCCTTGTTAATTTTTTTGTTTGGAAGATCTATCCAGTGAAGTCAGGGGCGGGGGGAGGTTAAGGTCCCCTAGTATGCCTGGCTGGTGTGGCTCTGTGGTTGAGCATCAACCTGTGAACCAGGAGGTCACAGTTTGATTCCTGATCAGGGCACATGCCCGGGTTGCGGGCTCAATCCCCAGTAGGGGGCATGCAGAAGGCAGCCAATCAATGATTCTCTCTCATCATTGGTGTTTCCATTTCTTTCTCTCTCTCCCTCCCTATCTGAAATCAATAAAAATATATATTTTAAAAAGTCCCCTAGTATGACTGTGTTGTTGTCAATCTCTCCCTTAAAGCCCTGTAGAAGCTTTTAAAAATATATATGTTTAGGTGCTCCTTTATAGGGTGCATATATGTTTACCAGAGTTATATACTCTTGTTGGATTGATTCCTTTAGTATTATGTAGTGACCTTTGTTGTCTCTTATGATAGCCTTCATTTTGAAGTCTATTTTGTCAGATATGAGTATTGCGACCCCAGCTTTTTTATTGTTTCCATTTGCATGGGAGATTTTTCCCATACATTTATTCTCATCTTATGTGAGTCTTTTGTTTTAGGTGAGTCTCTTGTAGACAGCATATAGTTGGATCATGTTTTTGTATACAGTCAGCTACTTTATGTCTTTTGATTGGAGCATTTAATACATTTACATTTAAGGTTATTATTGATAGGTACTTATTTATTGTCATTTTAATTCTGCATGCCTAGGTTTCTCTCTATTTCTTATTATTACAGCAGACCCTTTGGCATTTCTTGCAATGCTGGCTTGGTGGTGATCGAGTTTAGTTTGTTTGTTCCCCCATCTGGGAAGCTCTTTATTTCACCATTTATTTTAAATGATGGCATTGCTGGATGTAGTAATCTTGGTTTCAGATCCTTGCTTTTTATTACCTTGAGTACTTCATGCCATTCCCTTCTGGCCTGTAGATCATCTGATGAGAAATCAGATGACAACCTTACAGGTAACAAATGGCTTTTCTCTTGCTCTCTTTAAGGTTCTTTCTTTGTCTTTAATTTTTTGGCATTTTAATTATGATGTGTCTGGGCATAAGCCTGTTTGAGTTCTTCTTGCTTGGGATTATCTGTGCTTCCTGGACTTGTGTGACTTTTTCCTTCACCATGTTAAGGAAGTTTTCTGCCAATATTTCTTCAAACATATTCTCTATACCTTGGTCACTTTCTTCTCCTTCTGGTATACCTATTATGTGAATATTGTTATGTTTCATGTTTTCCCACAGCTCCCTTAAGCTTTCCTCTTGTTTTTCTATTTTTTTTCTTTTTGGTTCTTTGATTGTGTCATTTTTTTTCTACTCTATCTTTTATTTCTCTGATCTGATCCTCGACTTCCCCTAATCTGTTGTGTATTTCTTCCACTATGTTCTTTATTAGTGCGATGTCATTCTTCATAGTTATTATATCTTTTCTTATGCTGTTGAGTATCTTTGCCATCATTATTCTAAATTTTATATCTGAAAATTTCTTATCTCCATTTCATTTAGCTCTTCTTCTGGAGAATTCTCTTGTTCTTTTGCTTGTGGGTTGTTTTTTTGTCTCCCCATTTTGGCTTCCTGTTTGGGTTTGTGGACTATGTATTACATAGATCTGCTACACCTTACATCTCTCATGCAGGACAGTGTCAAACACTGTTTCTAATTTAGACCAGGCAAAGATGCAAATCCTCCAGAGACCTGCCTCTACCTTCAGACTGATTTGATTCAGTCTTGAGTAACCTCAGGCAATTGTCAACAGGTTGGGTGAGAGGTTTTCCAACAGAGTGGGGTAATTGCTTCTTCCTGGAGGCTAATTGTTTGATTCTCAGTCTCTTACTGTGCCTCAGAAACTCCACAGGGTGGGGCAAAGGGTTTTACAATAGGGTGGGTCAACTGTCTTCCCCTCTAGGCAAAAACTGCCTGAATAGCAAAGGTCTGCCAGAGAAGAGATGACCTCTGCAGTGTGATGGAATGACTCAGCACAGGAAACTGGGGTGTCTGCCTTCCAATCTCTAACCCCAGATCCCCCACCCCTGGCTTCTGCTCACACAGATCCAGTCCACTTTTCCCTCCCTCTGTTGGAGCACAAGGTGAGTGGCTGCACATGAAATTTTGTGTTGGCCCTTTAAGAGGGTGCCTGAATTTCCTGACAGACAGCAACCCCGCTGCTTTTTACAGCCAGATGTTAAGTGGGCACCTTTCTCCATTCTGGTGCTCTCTACTGGGGGGTCCAGCTTGGGGATTAGACCCCAGAATTCTCAGTGGCAACTCCTCACAGCTGAGATATCTCTCTGGAACTTCAGCTGCTGTCTATGGGAGCACAACCAGCCCTTTCATGGCCCCACCCTTCCTACCAGTCTTTATGTGGTCTCCACTTTCCATTCTTCATTATCAGGGTTCTCTCCAGCTAGTCTTCAGTTGATTATTTAGGATTTTTTTTTTTGTATTTTAGGTGTAATTCTAGTTTGGTCCTTGGAGCATGTCTGTGTAGTATCCACTTACTCCACCGCCATTTTTAATCTCTCTCCACACTTTCCGCAAAGAGAGACAATGGATCCCTCAGTTAGGAACTCCAAATCAATGCAATATAATTCAATTTAAAAAGACATTTATTGAGGACCTACTGTCTGTGATGTCTATAATTCCAGGCTACTGGGTTAAGTTTCCAGGTGTAGAAATCCATTTATTGTACTTCCCTAATTTCTGCAGTCAAGAATAAATGCACAGATTTCTCCATCAGCCATAAATGTAGCTGGAGTGTACCCTTAGGGTCATCCAATTCTTGTTCTGCTTGTCTACACTGCAGGAAGTTGAAAATTACAGTATGTCCTTTTATCTCACCCCTTTCCAAACCTCAAATTCTAGATGATGTTTTGTTAGGCAGTATAGATAGCTGATAGGGAAGGAGGAGAGAAAGGGGGTGGGGAGAAATGGGGAGTCATCTCACCAACTGCATAAAGAAGTCAGTGGTCTTGCCAAGATAAATTCATCAGATGTCCTTATAAATTCTGGCAAAAGCCACAATAATGTAAAAGGGCAACCTTGAAACCTAGTCTCTAGCCCAAGATATCCAGCAGGGGAACCTTGAATCTTATAAGGGGGAAAGTATAAAACCCTTGAACCCCCACTGGGCAGGGTTCTCAGACTACCTGAGTTGCCCATTTGTGTTTATGCCAAGTGTATTACTTTTAAAAATACATATTTTATTGATTTTACAGAGAGGAAGGGAGAGGAATTGAGAGTTAGAAACATTGATGAGAGAGAAACATTGATTAGCTGCCTCCTGCACACCCTCTACTGGGGATTGAGCCCCCAAGCAAGGTACATGCCCTCGATCAGAATTGAACCCGGGACTCCGAAGGCCAACGTTCTATCCACTGAGCCAAACCAGTCAGGGCCTGAGTGTATTTTTAATAAATTTGCTTGCTTTGTTTCAACACTGCTTTCTGTCACTCCTAGGAATTCTTTCTTGCCAGTGTGACAAGAGCTGAGCTGGGGAGAGCCCCCTCTAACTCAGCAGCTCTCTGGTAGCAGTTCTCCTCTATTACTACCTTTGAAAATTATGACAAGTTAAAATCTCTCATAGATTTTGAACATGACTCCCAGTGGCATAGCAGGTTATAATGGATGAATTTCCACAGCTTCAGGTATTTGCTATTGGAGGTTTACAGCTGAGTCCCCTTCCAAATAGCCTTGAACAAGGGAGTTACCTTGCACAAAGTTTTACCCCCTTCCCCAAGCAGCCAGAATCAAAGACTATTCAATAGGGCAGTGGTCGGCAAACTCATTAGTCAACAGAGCCAAATATCAACAGCACAACGATTGAAATTTCTTTTGAGAGCCAAATTTTTTAAACTTAAACTATATAGGTAGGTACATTGTTATTAACTTAATTAGGGTACTCCTAAGGCTTAGGAAGAGCCACACTCAAGGGGCCAAAGAGCCACATGTGACTCGTGAGCCGCAGTTTGCCGACCACGGCAATAGGAGATACAAAGGCCACACCTTATTTTATTGGGGACAACTGTGCACTGTTAACAAGCATTCCATAGGCTTAGCTGTTACAAGGGCATTGGAGTTCAACCTCTCTCTCTCTGCCTAATTCTGCTTCCCTTACTCCTGTACAGGCTTTGTTCCTAAGAAGACTCCCCACCAATAAAAAACTAAAAACAAAAAAGCCGTGGAGAAAACCTGAGGAACCAAGATGGTGGCTTACGTAAATGCTGGTACCCGCTGCCTCCCAAAGCCACATCAAAATCACAGCTAAAATACAGAACAACCATCACTCAGAATCAACTGAAATCTGGCTGAATTCAGGAAATCCTACAACTAGAGAAATAAAGAAGAAAGTGCATTGAGACTGATGCAGCTGGACCTCACAGCCAATTGGCCTAGAGGCCAATTTCTCCCAATGATGCCAATAACAATCAAGGCTCAACTACAATAAGACTGTGCACACAGCCCACACAGAGGCGCACCTCGATTGCCCAGCTCAGGTGACTTAGGTGGCTGAGCCACTGGGCCGTATGCGACACCTATTACACAAGGCCACTATCAATTCCAGGAGACATAACAGCTCTACTTAATACACAGAAACAAACACAGGGAAGCAGCCAAAATGCAGAAACAAAGAAACATGTTATAAATGAAAGAAATGGAAGCAAGCAAGCTACTGGATACAGAGTTCAAAACAATGGTTATAAGGTTACTCAAGGATCTTAATGAGAGCTTCAGGGGACTTAATGAGAGCTTTAAGGGATTTAGTGAGACTTTCAAGTATCTTAGTGAGAATGTCAAAGACATAAAAAAGACCAGTCAGAAATTAAGCATACACTAACTGAAATAAAGAATAATTTACAGGGATTCAATAGTAAAGTAGAGGATTCTGAGAATCAAATCAATGATTTGGAATATGAGGAAGCAAAAGACACACAATCAGAAATGCAAAAGAAAAAAGAATAAAAAAATATGAAGATAGTGTAAGGAGCTTCTGGGACAACTTCAAGTGTACCAACATTCACATTATGGGGGTGCCAGAAGGAGAAGAGAGAGAGTAAGGTTTTGAAAACCTATTTGAATAATGACAGAAAACTTCCCCTACCTGGTGAAAGAAATAGACTTACAAGTCCAGGAAGCACAGAGAGTCCCAAACAAGTGGACCCACAGAAGCCCACACGAAGACACATCATAATTAAAATGCCAAGGGTTACAGACAATTTCAAAAGCAGCAAAAGAAAAGCTGTTAGTTACCTACAAGGGAGCACCTATACAACTGTCAGCTGATTTCTCAAGAGAAACTTTTAAGGCCAGAAGGGAATGTCAAGAAATATTCAAAGTGATGAATAGTGAGGACCTACAATTAAGATTACCCAACAAAGCTCTCATTTAGAATTGAAGGTCAGATAAAGACTTTCACAGACAAGAAAAAGCTAAAGGAGTTCATCACCACCAAACCAGTACTACATGAAATATTGAAGGATATTCTTTATGAAGAGGAATAAGAAGAAAAAATTAGATAAAAAATCTTAACAATAAAATGGCAATAAATACATATCTATCAACAATTGAATCTAAAAATAAAAATAAACAAACAAGAAATCTAATGAACAAAATAAACTAATGAATAAAATAGAATCCGAGGCATGGAAACATCGAACAGACTGACAAATCTCAGAGGGAAGGGTTTTGGGGAGGAGGGTCAGGAAGAGATTAACCAAAGATCTTTTTTTTTTTTATATTAAATCTTTATTGTTCAGATTACATTTGTTCCTCTTTTTTTCCCACCCCCATCCTCATCCATAGGTGCACGATTTTTGTCCAGTTTCTTCCCGCATCTCCCATTCCCCTTTCCCCGCCAAGAATAGTCAGTCCATTCCCTTTCTATGTCCCTGATTCATTATAATCACCAGTTCATTCTGTACATCAGATTATTTATTCACTTGATTCTTAGATTCACTTGTTGATAGATGCATGTTTGTTGTTCACAATTTGTATCTTTACCTTTTTCTTCTTCCTCTTCTTAAAGGATACCTTTCAGCATTTCGTATAATACTGGTTTAGTGGTGATGAACTCCTTTAGCTTTTCCTTATCTGTGAAGCTCTTTATCTGACCTTCAATTCTGAATGATAGCTTTGCTGGATAAAGTAATCTTGGTTGTAGGTTCTTGGTATTCATCACTTTGAATATTTCTTGCCATTCCCTTCTGGCCTGCAAAGTTTCTGTTGAGAAATCAGCTGACAGTCGTATGGGTATTCCCTTGTAGGTAATTGAGTCTCTTTCTCTTGCTGCTTTTAAGATTCTCTCTTTGTCTTTTGCTCTTGGCATTTTAATTATGATGTGTCTTGGTGTGGTCCTCTTTGGATTCCTTTTGTTTGGGGTTCTCTGCGCTTCTTGGACCTGTAAGTCCATTTCTTTCACCAGGTGGGGGAAGTTTTCTGCCATTATTTCTTCAAATAGGTTTTCAATATCTTGCTGTCTCTCATCTTCTGGCACCCCTATTATTCTGATGTTTGTACGCTTGAAGCTGTCCCAGAGGCTCCTTACACTATCTTCGTATTTTCGGATTCTTTTTTCATTTTGCTTTTCCGGTTGGGTGTTTTTTGCTTCTTCGCATTTCAAATCTTTGGCTTGATTCTTGCGCTCCTCTGGTCTGCTATTGGGTGTAATATTCTTTATTTCCGACCGTGTATGCTTAATTTCTAGTTGTTTCTTTATCATAGCATCGAGGGTCTCATTAGTTTTCGTGACTCTCTCCTCAAGTTTATTGACAGCTTCTAGCACATTTTTGCAAGCCCTCAAAATTGCGTTTTTTAGCTCTATATCCTCCATTTCTGTCATGTTTTTTTGTCTCCGCATTTTTTATGCTTTCTTGGTGCACCCCCTTGTGGTCTTTGTGCGCAGTCTTGTTCTAGTTGAGCCTTGATTGTTGTAGTTAATACTAGAGGGATTTGACCACCAGGCCGACTGGCTGTGAGAATCAGCTGTGTCTGCCACGGGAAAACTTCTGTCCTCTGGAGAGGTGCTAATCTAGCCTTTGCCTGAGGCGATCCGGCAAATGGCTCTGCGCAGGGCTTGGGCGGGGCGGGTCGCACGGGATCAACAGGGCGGGCAGAGGGAGCAGTTATGGGTGCTCTCAGTCCCGTTCCCAGAGGCTCTGCTTCTCAGGACCCCAGGAACCGCTGCAAACCTTGGAGCGAAAGCTGCCCTCATGTTCCAACTGATGCCAGACAATCCCGCTTCTCCCGTTTGAGTCTGAGTCCCTAGAGACTCGCCCGGATCTGGAGCTCAGAGTCTGAGACTCCCTCCTGATTGAAAACGACAACCGCGCCCTCAGCCACCAGCCCGCTTTGCGCGCGCACCACCGCACCTTTATATTTTCCACACTGCGCCTCCTCTGAGCCTCGGTATGCTGTTGTCTTTCCTTCTAGTTGAAGAGTCTCTCCTCAGCCAACTTTCCTGTGGTTCTGGGTGATGTCAGTTCCGTCTTTTAGTTGTATTTTTGAAGTGGTTGTTTGCGGCAGCAATCTCTGGTGTTTACCTATGCCGCCATCTTGGTCTCCCCCACCAAAGATCTTATATGCATACCAGTATATGCATTACCTATGGACACAGACCATAGGGTGGTGAAGGCCTGAGGTGGGGCAGGAACTGGGGGCAACGGGGAGTAAAAAAAAGGACAGCTGTAAAACTTTCAACAATAAAGATTTAAAAAAAACAACAACGCTGTATGTATATCTGCATCTAGGAGTCTTTTTCACGGAACCTGTGCCAAAGACATAGGTTGTTGAAATATCTCTTAAGTTACCTAGATTTGTCAGAAAACTTCTGGCTTTGTTGAGATAGGTTTTTTCTATTACTTGGGGAAAATGTGGCCTGAACTGCCTTTTTCCAGACAGATACGTAAACTTCACAGAGGCAGGAGACTGAGCAGTTTCTGGAATGTGAGAGGAACTCTCCAGGGTTGGTTACACTAAGTGGGATGACCAGCCTGGCAGGTGCCTGCAATTAATCTTTCTATTCCTCAGTAAAATGCAGATGGTACAGTGAGATACATGAATTTCTGCATTGCCTTGGGCTAATCCAATTCTAACTACAAAATAGTCACTCATTACTTGAAGGAATCCTAAAAAACAATTTCACCCTCTGCTAGGAATAAGACTTCCTCTGCCTTCCGGTAGGCCTCTTACTTATTACCCTCCCAACTACTTTTGTAAGATTAAAATCTGCTCTTTGGAATCTTGGGAGTGAACCTTAACACCTCTGATTCACAACTACTCAGTCCTGTGGAATGTGACTAACATCTCCTGTTGCCAGCTGTTGCCCATTCATCTCTGCTTTGGCTTTGTGCCTTCTTTCAACTTAACTGCAAAGTGGGAAATGAGAATAAAGTGTAGGGTAGTGCTGATATTCATGGAGTTCCTACTATGTACCCAACACTGTATGGATATTTCACATTATCTCAATAAACCTCACAAATAACCTTATAAGATACATATAGCTATAGATATTATATTTCTACTAGAGGCCTGGTGCACGAAATTCGTGCATGGAGGGGGTGGGGGAAGTTCCCTCAGCCCAGCCTGCATCCTCTCCAATCAGGGACTCCTTGGGGGATGTCTGACTGCCAGGGATCAGGCCTAAACTGTCAGTCAGACATCGCTCTTACAATCTGGGACTGCTGGATCCTAACCGCTCACCTGCCTGATTGCCCCTAACCTCTCTGCCTGCCTGCCTTATTGCCCCTAACCCCTCTGCCTGATCACCCCTAACTGCTCCCCTGCCAGCCTGATTGCCCCCAACGGCCCTCCCCTGCTGGCCTGGTCACCCCTAACTGCCCTTAAAACCCCTCCTCAGCCCCCACCTTAGGTTCTGCCTTTGCAGTTCATCCAGATTAGGTTCTGATTGGTCGGTTTCTATGCCAGTCAGTGTCAAAAGCTCCACCTCCTAGGCAGCCATTGGCTCTTCTGGGAAATCCAGAATGGCCCCGCTGACAGCAGTCGCTCTTTCTGGGCCTATCTCTGGGCCTGATCTGCAGCCTCCATGGCAGCTGCGGATCAGGTCTTGCCTCTCTCTCTCCAGGCCTCGCCAGCAGCCAGTGGCTGCTGATCAGGCCCCACCTCTCTCTCTGGGTCTCATCCGAAGCTGCCACAGTAGCGAGGTTGTTAGGCCAGGCTGGAGGCTAACAACCTAGCTGTGCCTGCCTCGCCCACAGCCACGCAGCAGCGGGGAGGTTGTTAGGCTTCCAGCCCGGCCTCAGGCTGAGGCTAACAACCTCACTGCGTCCTCCTCACCCCGCCCACCCACCTGCCACCAGCCTTGCTGTGATAGGAGCCTGTGGGCTGTGGGGGAGGGACCGAGAGGTGCTCCATGCACTTCCTGGTGACCAGTTGTCCGTCTGGGCGTTTAGGTCATGACGGCTCTAAGCTATTATTAGTATAGATATATCAATATCTGCCCTCTCCCCCGAACATCAAGGTTCAAAGGTTATGTTATTTAGTTCTTTGAGATGTGTAATCTCTCCTCTTTAGTAAGTCTCAGCTATGTTTGCATAGGATTGTAAAACAGTGTTCTAAGTTAATTCTAATGTTACTAATTTAGTATTGGTAGAACTTGGTTTGATGGTGGTCTAGATATCTAACCCTTGAATATCCCCTGATTTTGCTCCTAAATGCTTTACAGTCCCAATATTGTAGGTCAGAGGAGGTATCTGGAACTGAGAAGGTCTCCTAACAGCTGACCAACATTCTTGTATCACTGTTTAACTAACTAATTAATGAATCCATTTAACAAGTATTTACTACATTTTTATTGCCTACAATGTGCAGGAAGTATTATTAGGGGATGCTATGACCCAGTAATGAAGAGCATAGGCTCTGAGGTCAAAGTACTTGAGTTTTAATCGAGGCTCCATTGCTTAGTGACCTACCAGGTATCTGCTGTACAAGATATTAATCTTTTAGGTCCCCCTGTTTTCACTTATAAAAGAGAGATAAAGAATACTTACTTCATTAGGAGTAGTTGTGAAGTTTAAATGGGATTGTCCATGTGAATGTTATTGTCATAATTAGCTAGTTAATATTAATAAAGGAAAGAAAGCAAACATTGTAAAAAGTCAGACATTATAAGCATGGTTACCTGGGAATCTTCACATTGTTTCTCCAAGGAGATTAACACCCCTCTCTCCCCCCTCTTATACTGGATTGTTGGGGGGAGAAAGGAGAGATGGGCACATATGAAGTAGAAGTTGGGGTGGCACAGGGGAGGTGCTTGTCTGTCAGTCTAGCCTGGGGAACAATGGATTGGCTAGGGGGTGAACCCCATGAGATGCATGTAAAATCTTGGAAAGTTAATTGGTTAGTTTAAAGAAGCTCCTGATTAAAATCCCCAGAGTTCCCTCTCTCTTTTCCCTCTCTCTTGTTCTTTCTCTTGTTCACCTGTGCGTTCACGTGGTCTCTCTCCATAGCCATGTGGTCTTAGCAGCCACATGAACCATAGCTGTGTGGACTCCATTGTGGGGAGCCGGCACAGCCATGGCATACTCAGCCCCAGGGCGCCTTATGTGCCATGCCAGCTCAGCCTGGTTCAGTGACCCTGAGTGGGGGGGGCGAAAGGATTGAGAAAAGATAGACAAGAGAATGGAAGCTGGGTCTCGGTGGGAAACTGCTCCCTGATGAGGAGACAGTGCCAGCGCCCACAAGCCGTGTCTTTATTTTATAGCAGATGCCACGAGGCAAAGTAGGGGCGTGATCAAGTTGTTTACAGCATTCTCGTGAGTTTCAACCTCACTCAACTACATGCACCTGAACTCTAGCACAAGGCACGTGGGCTACGTGTTCGGACCATAGGTTCCAGCTTACAACCACAGCCGTTGGCTATGATTGTGCTGGGAGGGCCCTGCCCTCCAGCTGGGACTTGCACGTGGCAATGAGAGGACCCTGTCCTTTCATAGGTCCGAGGCTTGAACCTGGCCAAAACCCCGTAACCGCGCCCCACACTCCATACGCAGGATGCTGGACTGGACTGGACTGGACTTTAATATGGAGCAGAAACTATGGGCAGTGGCCTTGATTCTGGCCCTGCTGAAGACACAGTTGGACTTTCTCCATGACAGGACGGAGGGAAACGGGACATTGGAAACCCAGGGGTTTATTTCCACCGAAATGAATATTACTCATTCTCCCATGCAAGTCTCAGGAAATTGTTTTCCTTGTGACATCGCAAGAACTCCACTTCCACCTATAGCATGAAGATCTTAGCACACAAACAACTGCTTGATCAGTGGTAGCTATTCTCTTATTGTAGAAACAAGGTGACTGAAGAAGGAGTCCCAATTCCGGAAACACAGAATCAAGGAGGGGCGATAAGATGTATGCACAAATAACTATAACAAAAATTTAGAAAATGATGAATGATATGGAGGTAGAAACCATATGTAATAAAAATTAGAGGAAGGAAAGATTACTTCTAGGTGAGGAAATCAGAGCATGCTTCTTGGATAAAATAACATTCCATTTGATGGATGATATGCACACCATCTAGTATTAAATCTGTGAATGGCAATCTTGTAAACCAATAAGTACTACTGAAAGTTTAAAATAATGCCAAATAGACTCCTGAAGCAGATTTCTGGAACACAGCATTATGAGGCTGGCTAAAAGTCCGAATAGGCAATACACATCCACCCCATAGGTTCTGCTTTCCAGACAGTTCCATGAGGATCATTCTTACCCAGGCAAAACTTCTGCCTAGGTGACTTAGATCAGGACAGGCTGTGGAAAAGACTCCAAATTAATGATAATTAGCAAGAGTATATTAAGTGCCAACCATGAGCCCTAAATTACAGTATGAGATAGGATACAAAAAAAAATGTGACCCCTTACTCAAAGGAGTTAGAAAGGTAAGATTAACATACAAAATGATTTTTATAATATTTATTATTCTTTTTCTGGTTTTTAAAAGTAATACAAGTTCACTGTAGAAATTACAGAAAATCATGTAGAGGGAAAGCAAAATCATACCAAATCTTACTATCCAAGATTAACCATAGTTAAAATTTTTAATTATAATTTTTACAACCCTCCCACCCCTACCTCCACAAACAGGCACACTATCCCTCACCTCACACTTACTGGTACTCATAGGAGGAGGTTCTTGTGCGAGTAGATCATAAATTCTCTCATTTCCTCTCCTTTCTGGAGATGTCTGCTTGGGAATGTGATTTGGATTAAAGTACATAGAAGGTGTGTGTGTGTGTGTGTGTGTGTGTGTGTGTGTGTGTGTTTAAAAGCTACTTCAGGTTCTCAATGTAGCCATCAATCAACAGACAACTCTGTAAAACAGGGGTCCTCAAACTTTTTAAACAGGGGGCCAGTTCACTGTCCCTCAGACCGTTGGAGGGCCAGACTATAGTTTAAAAAAAACTATGAACAAATTCCTATGCACACTGCACATATCTTATTTTGAAGTAAAAAAACAAAATGGGAACAAATACAATATTTGTATTTGCATGTGGCCCACGGGCCGTAGTTTGAGGACCCCTGGTGTAAAGGCTCCTGTTTCTCATGGTAGGCCTCTTGACCTGTGTTACCACTGAGGGGAAGAGGAAGTGACTGACATACCTCTGCACAAAAAAAATGTAAAGCTATTCCCATTTAGCATGGCAGGGTTAGTAAATATTATCTTGCATATTGGAAAATGGTTTTCTTCTATAATGTAGTTCCAACCTTTACTGTATTTGAGAGTTAAATATTAATTGGGTTTGCCTGTGTGTGTGCATGCATTTGTGGCATGTGTGTGTGTTTGTGTGTAAGTATGCTTTTGGGTGATTAAGAAGAAACACTCTGCATCAGTCAATGGCAGTGAAATCTTAAAAAGAACTCACAGCCCACTTTGGATGGATCTGCTGAAGGGAAGGCCCCTTGTGATGGTAATCTGGACTAGAGATCATAAACTCAGAGCCCCATACAGTGTTGGCCCATACAGTGTTTAAATTGGAAATTAGTATTCAATGTGAAACCATCAGGTGATATCACATAAGACTTTGAATTTCCAGCTTCTATTACAAGAGAGAAGAAAGAAAGAAAGAAAGAAAGAAAGAAAGAAAGAAAGAAAGAAAGAAAGAAAGGAAGGAAGGAAGGAAGGAAGGAAGGAAGGAAGGAAGGAAGGAAGGAAGGAAGGAAGAAAGGAAGAAAGAAAGAAAGAAAGAATTTGACAATCCTGGGTTCCTTTATTCTTTTCTTTAATTAAAGAAATTAGCCATTTGGTAGTCATATTTTTCCCAGCTGGTTATTAATTTTTTTGGGGGGTGGGCTTTTTGATGTTTGTTTTTATTTCTGTGCAGAAGTTTTAAATTCTGTCATTAAATTTATTAATCATTGATTTTATGGCTTTTAAATTCTATATCTTGCTTAGAAAGATTTCAGTCACCTGTTTTTAGTTTGCTAGGCTGGACATAACAAAGTACCACAACAGAAATTTATTTCCGCTCAGTTCTGGAGGCTAGAAGTCCAAGATCAAGGTGTTGGCAGGGTTGGTTTCTTCTGAGGCCTCTGTCCTTGGCTTGTAGATGGCTACCTTCTCCGTGAGTCCTCACATGGTCTTGTCTCTGTGTGTGTCTGGTTTCAAATCTCATCTTTTATATTGACACCAGTCAGATTGGATTAGGACTCATCCAAATGACCTTTAATTTAGTTACCTTTTCTAAGACTCTATTTCTAAAAACAGTCACATTCTGATACTGGGAGTTAGGACTTCAACATATGAAACACAATTGATGGAACACAATTTAATCATAACATAACTCAAGATTATTTTTTAAAACTTTCCTATGCTTCTTCCAGTACTTTTATGGTTTTATTTTTAACGTCTAAATATTTGATCCATCTGGAATTTGTTTTGGTATAAGGAATGAGGTAGGAATCAGATTAAGTTAATCTTGCCCTGTTATTTTTCTTTTTCAGAAATTTCATCATTAGTTTTGCGCATTTGTTTTTCAGCATTTACTTTAGCATTTCTTTGTCTAATTCTAAAAATATTCTAATATTGGGATAGGGTCAAATACATAGGTGACTTTAGGAAGATTTTACATGCTTATATTATTGAGACTTTGCATGTCTATATTGTTTCTTAGCATCCTTTACTCTTTCGTATTTGAATTTTTAACTATGTACATGTATTATTTTTTGTAATTAGAACATTAATTTCCATTTTAAAAAAAGAAAAGAATATAGCAGGGGTAAACAATGGTTAGCAGAGGTAAATTTTCTAGAGGAGCCATTTTGGAGCTCCTTCAATTCTAAACCCCACAATTGTATCTTCCCTTCTGTTTATGGATAAGTCTTGCTTTCTCACAGTTAGAACAAAACAGATCCAGCAACACATTTTGACACAATCTGAGTGTTATACTAATGAGAGATGTTAGTTCTCCCCTTTGCTGTCTCATTTTTGCAAATTCAAAAGATACACTCCTTTCTCAAAGATTGTCTAGGCTGAGAGAAGCAGACTGTATACTTGGCAGGTTTCTATTGGTCCCCAGCCAAGCCTGTCATTGTCTCTCTAAACCAAAAAGAGTCAGGTTTCTAGTGACAAAGGAGCTGCTTGAGATCCTCCACCAGGCTCACCAGCAGCCAGCTGCTTTCCTCTCACAAGCTCAAGTGTCTTGCCTGCCCCTCCTTGGGATATAGATAACAAGCCTAAAGAGGATCTGCAGTAAATAGTGCAAGCACCTCAACTGAGTCTTTATGTCTTTAATCTAACAAAAAAGTGAATCAGGAGGTTCACTGCTTTTTAGGGGTTATTTCTAAACATTGTTTCTTGTTCCCAAGTTGAGTCAAAGCCTACTAGTTCTCCTATTTTTTCTTGCCCTGATTAATTGATTGGTTGGTAGATTCATTCATTCATGGATTTCAATCACTCATCCAGTACATATGTGAGAGTGATCATCTAAAACTGCAAATCAGAACCATGTCACTCTTCTGCTCATAGCCCTCCATTGATTTTTCATCTTACCCAGAGCAAAAGCCCAAGGCCTTATTATGACCGACTTCTGGCTCTATGTGATCTATTCACCAATCCCCAACATCTCTGACCTCATCCCCAACTTCTCTCTCTGTCATTCACTCTACTCCAGCTACGAGGTACATTGGCCTTGCTGTCTGGAACTCCCTTAACTTAGCCACATGGCTCACTTTCTTCAATTCTTTATGCAAGTATCACTATCTCACTGAGGCCTTTTCTGGTCATCCTACCTAAAACTGTAAGTCCTGGATGCCCTACTTTTATTCCTAGCTTTATTTTTCTTTGTAGAGCTTACTACCATCTAACATACTGTAGATTTAATTTCTTATTTAGTATCTATCTCCCACTCTAGGATGAAAACTCAAAAAGGGCAGGAATTTTTGTCTCTTTGGCTCACTTCTGTATCCCCAGAGCCTAGAACAGTGCCTGCTAGAAAGGCATTTATCAACATTTGCTGAATGAGTGAATAAATTAGTAATCACTGTAGGTTGGCATCAAAGACATCCATTCATCTTCCAGCTACCTTTCCCTAAAGCCAGAGGCTTTGGAGTCTCTAGTTTTGTCTCATAGAATAAGAGTTTCACTTTCAAGGAACCATTATATTAAGATTTGGGAGGTCCCAGAAGCACATCCCCTTAATAGAATATTTTTCAAGGAAATTGCCCTATCTGCAGAGAAAATATTAAGTTATCTTCAAAAAGAAAGATAACAAACCAAATCTAGCTTTACCTACATTAAAACCTTTCCTTGGTTAATAGGAAAGAATATCTTCTAGCCATGATATATTTATTTATCATGCATTTATTATAATTTGATGCACAACTCTACTGAAATAAATTTGTTTCCTATTCCCTTAGTGAGGGGGTTAGGGTGCTCACATATTTATTTATTGAGTGCCAATTAGAGGTAAGATTTGTATACAGTGCTAGAGATAATTCCTGCCTTCATGAAACTTATAGCCTAATAGAGGTGATAGACAATAAACTGACTAATATAATTACAAACTGAAAATAACAAGCACTATGAAGATAACAGAGTATTGTGATAAATGATAACACAGATGGACCTTTTTATTTTATTTAAAAAATATATATTTTATTGATTCTTTACAGAGAGGATGGGAGAGGGATAGAGAGTTAGAAACATTGATGAGAGAGAAACATCGATCAGCTGCCTCCTGCACACCTCCTACTGGGGATGTGCCCGCAACCAAGGTACATGCCCTTGACCGGAATTGAACCTGGGACCTTTCAGTCTGCAGGTCGATGCTCTATCCACTGAGCCAAACTGGTTAGGGCCAGATGGACCTTTTTAGATGCAGGCAGGGAAGGCCTATCTGATGAGATAATATTTAAGCTGAAATTTGAGGATAAGGAGCCATGACATACAGACAGACAGACTTGGTGTGTTCTCAGAATGGAAAGGAAGCCAAGATGGCTAGAGCAAAGTGAACAACAAGAAAAGAGGCACACGGATGATGAATATGTGGACAAGATAGGGCTAGATCATGGATCCCCTTGTAGGCCTCAGTGAAGAGTTTTGGTTTTGTCCCAAATGCACCGTGAAGCCACCGAGAAGTTATTAAGCACTAAATTATTAAAAGTAATTCAACTTACTTTTTTTAAAAATCACTCTGGCTCTTCAGAATATGGTAACCAATAGCCTCTTATAACTATTGAGCACTAGAAATATAGCTAGTCAGAATTGAGGTAGACTCTAAGTATAAAATATATATGATTTGGTATATGTAAAATTGTACATTTAAAATTACATTAAACATAAAATATCTCATTGATTTTTATATTGATTGCATGTTGAAATAATAATATTTTGAATATATTAGGTTAATAGCATATATTGTTGAAATGAGTATTACCTGTTTCTTTTTAGTTTAATGTAGCTACTAGAAAATTTAAAATTACATATGTGATCATATTATATTTCTATGGGACAGTGCTGCTCTGGTTGTTATGAAAAACAGGGAGCAGCAGAGGAAGGGAGAAGACCAGTGCTGTGGCTATTGCTGGAATTTAGGAATCACGGGCTAGTTGGGATAGGGTGTGATCATGGGGAATGGAGAGAAGAAAATACCTTTGAGATAGGGTTTTTGGTTGGGGGGTTGGTTTCTATAGAACTTACTGGTGAATCAAGAATGATTCTCACATTTCTGACTTGAGCCACTGGTTATGTGATGGTGCTATATATTGAGATGAGTAAAACTAGGGGAGAGTTGGCTTTGGGGTAGTAAGGGAGCCCCAAGACCCATTTTGGACATATTAAGTTTGAGATATCTGTGACACTTCCCAGTGGAGATGCCAAACTGGCAGATAGTGATCTGAGACTGGGACTGGTTGAGTCGGCCCATGAACCAGGAAGTCATGGTTCAATTCCTGCCTGGGGCGCATGCCTGGGTTGTGGGCTTGATCCCTGTGCAGGATGCAGCCGATTGATGTTTCCATCTCTCTATCCCTTTCCCTTCCTCTCTCTAAAAATCTGAGTCCTCAGCCCATAAAGGTACATGAGGTTAGGAAGGTGGTATAGATTGAGAAGAGAAGAGAACCTGAGGATTGTGCCCCAGGTGGGTTAATCAGTTCATATGCCATAAAGACTGTTAGAGTGTGAGTAAAAGGGACCTGCAAAGGAGAGCAAAAGGAACAGAGACCTAAGAGGAGAACACGGAGATTGTGGTGTCATTGAACCAAGAGAGGAGCTTGAAGAAAGAGAGGGATCTCAGCTGTGACAAATGCTGCTGAGAGTTCAAACAGGTAAGCATAGAACAGTGTTCACAGGTTCAAGCAATCAGGAGCCATATAATTTACTGTTAAGAAGCATTACAAAGCCATTTTCAGTGGAGAGGTGGGAACTAAACAAGGTAGTAGGTTGGAGGTGCAGTAGTAGCCCGTGAAGACAACTCTTTCAGAAGTTTGGCTCTGAAAAGAGCAGAAAGGAAGGCACCTAAAGAGAGAGGAGGAGTTAATGGGGAAGCAGGAGTGGAGGAATGATAATAGATGGAGTGAGATTAATGACACAGGACAGGGAAGGGATAACAAAGGAGCAAAAGCCTTCAGTTGTTGAGAGGAGAGGAGATTTGGGACATAAGTGCTGGAAGAGAAGATTTATCCCGAAGCTAATGAAGCTGATGCCTCAGGGTTCCTTGCTGGCATGGGCCCCTTTAAGACCTAGTTTTTATTTGTAATTTTGTATTCTTTTTCCTACAGAAGGCCCTAAAATTATATAGGCTTCGGGTACCTGCAAAGCCGGTTTTACCCTGGCATGGAGGGACTGACTTTTGATAGAAGACGAGATGGCCCTGTGTTTATCAAACTTTAGTGATGACAGGAAAATAAAACAATGAAAAAAGTCTCAAGATGCCCCAAAATTTATTAGAGGAATTTATGTCCCCCAGTTTGAGGATCACTGTTCTGCTGGGACATTGGGAACCTGAGTTTTACATCTGACTTCACCTGCACAATGTACAGTGCTGCCTTCATGGCTGTGCAACCTGTACAGTCATCCAGGACCCCCTGCTTAGAAAGACCGATGCTTGGGTTAAGACTCTGCTGTTACTGTCTTGAATTTCCTCATAATATTAAACAAGGGTCCCACATTTTCTTGTTGTACTGGGCCCTGCAAATTACATAACTGGTTCTGGTCAAGTGTTATAGTTGATTTTTTAAAAAATTGAGATATGATTTGCCCAGCTGGTGTGGCTCAGTGGTTGAGTTGGCCCATGAACCAGGAAGTCATGGTTCAATTCCTGGCAGGGGCACATGCCTGGGTTGTGGGCTTGATCCCTGTGTAGGATGCAACCGATCGATGTTCCCATCTCTCTATCCCTCTCCCTTCCTCTCTCTAAAATAAATAACAAAATATTTTTTTAAATTGAGATATAATTTACACACCATAAATACTTCAGGCACCTGCAAAACTTGTTTTTGCCCTGGCATGGAGGGACTGACTTTTGATTAAGTGTTAAGAGTTACTAATCAGTACCTCAGTTTCCTCATCTTCATGTAACCATAGTAGTAAATCTCACCTCTTAGGTAGGTGGTATGACAATGAATGTAAAGTTCTGTGAGCTCTTCCAAAGAGGCGATTCTTCACATTAGGAGAGCTCTCATACTTGTTTTGCATACCACTTCTTAGCATGCTTAGGTTTCTTGAAGCTGCTGCTGAGGCATTTTATTCATAACCCACACCAATATGATTTTTTTTCTTCCTTTCATACCAACAAACTTTTCTAAATGAGGCATAAATACACTGATTACATCATCCTCTTTCCCTAGGTATCTCTGCTTGGTAGGGTTTGGGTCCATCAGTGATTGACCTATGTGGAAGGCATAGCAGATACAAATCCAAGACTTAATTGGCAAAGTTAATGCCTTTGGTCCTCTACTTCTTAGGAGGGTGCCTAAGACAACAGCTCATCAGAGTTAGTAAGAAAAGAAAAGGAAAAAAAAAAGGAGAGACAGGTCTGTTTCTAACTTTTCCAGGGCCCAACACTCAAATACAGACAAAGAAACAATTTATAATTTATGCTAACAAACTGTTAAAACTATATATCCTTCTACCTTGGTAACTATATTTTTATAATATTGGGTAGACTTAAATTTAGCATGTTTGGATTCCTTGGATTTCTTGCTGGAACATAATAGTGTGGGGTGAGCCAGCCTCCAATCTTGTCTATGTCTTTTTCCATTCCTGGCTCACAAAGTTTGGGGGGAATGATAGAGCAATAGCCACAGAAGGACTGAAGGAGAAGCAATAGAAAACTTCCAAATCTCACCGTTGAGTTGATCTGGGCTTGTAAGAGCATCCTAGTTTTTATTATTATAGGGATGCATTTATCAGTATTGGAAAAGATGCAAGAATACTAGGGTCAAGTGAAGAAAGGGCTGAAGTTGCATGTCCTAGCCTCAGCCCTGCACACCGTTGGGTTGAACCTCTCATGCTTGTTGAGGTTCTCTGTCAGGAATGGCTGCCCAGCAGGACTGGGACTATTTCAATGAGCTTGATAAGCCCAATGCAAAGGTGCAAGTAGAGAAGGAAAGGCATGGCAGGAAGTTTTGAATAATGGATCCTGAGACAATATATTTTCCAATCATTCTATGGCTTCTATGTTCCTTTCTAAGAACAGGATTAGGTGCTTCCTATCCAAGCATGAGGTGCAAATTGTTGAGTCAAGAATTTCCAGAGGAAGTTGTGGTGAGGAGAGAAGTAGTGGACACTACTGTGATGGATGGATGTCTAGACTTTTCGGGTATCTCCAGAGTTCCCACCCTAAAAAGAATAAACTGTAGCCTGATGTTAGGCTACCACCGCAGGATGGTAAACAATTTAGCCAAGTTCATGATAGTTGCCTTATTTTCTGGTGTTGGTGTCAAAGAGATTATGAGAATCAAAGGGACTGCCAGGGGATATCATATTGCCAGTTGGAAAGAATCTTTCTGAGAATAAAGTCAAGACAGAATAAAATGAAACCAATAGACTCAGGGAGACAGCAAGCATGAACAATCTGATACCAGAGACCCAACCAATAAATTTCTTTTCTACTTTTTTAAAAAATCGTCACCTGATGGTATTTCCTTCAGTGATTTCTAGAGAGAGTGGAAGGGAGGGAGAAGGGGGAGTTAGGGAGAGAGAAACATTGATGTGAAAGAGACACATCAATTGGTTCCCTCCTATATAGGGGCTGGGGAACCTGCAACCAAGATATGTGCCCTTGACCGGGAAACGAACCTGCAACCCTTCTATCTGCAGGCTGATGCTCTAAACACTGAGCAACTGGCCATGGCATCCTTTCTACTTTTAATTTTTTTTCATGAGTTAGTTTAAATTGGTTTTCTGTTACTTGCAAATGAGAATCCTGATTAACCCCTGGAGTAAGTCTCCATATACATGATTGGAGAGTTGAATAGTACAGGGAAGATCCTTCAAATCATCGCCAGACTGTGAGCATGGTATAAATTGGATGCCACGCTTTGAATAAGCACTGATAAACATTCTTTGGGAATCTGTATAAACATTTGACTAGAAGGATAAGGTAAGCCATTCCTTCTAATTCCACTCCCTCTTACATTCTGTCCATTCCCCACAACACACACAAACCAACAGTTGCCTAAAGTTCTCCAGTGTGGAAAGTAAGGAAAGCAAAGAAAGCCATAGATATGTCCACCAACCAGCTGACAGTAAGACTGTTTTTGTTATTAGATTCCCAGGATAAAGGGCATATTATCTTAATTACATGATCACACACAAATACTTAGAGAGTTTCTATTAGGTGTAAGGCATTAAGATAAATACAGATGCAGGGAAGTAGAAAACATTGGTCCTTTCTTTAAGATTATAAAGTTAATTGGGAGATAAAACCCAAATAGTGAACATAGAAAGTTAAAAAGCAAACAAGTGTTTGAGAACAGTTTGGTAGTTTGTCAAGTCCTAAAAAAGTTAAGCATGGAGTTACCATTTAATTCAGCAATTTCATTTCTTGGTATTTATCCAAGGTAAAAGAAAACAAATGCCCACACAAAAATTGTACATGAATGTTCACGGCAGTATAGTTCACAATAGTCAAAAGGTGGAAACAACACAAAGGTCTGTCAGTTATGAAATGGATAAACAAAATGGTATATCCATACAATGGAATATTAGTCAGCCATAAAAAGGAATGATGTATTATATTACAATAAGAAATATAAATTTGGTCTTTGTCCCTAGTTTCTGGCACACAGCTTTATCTAAAACCCTTAGATTTTCCTAAGTGATAGGGGTGATAGGAGAACCTTCTGTTATTCATAACAAGCCCCTTTCAACCACACTTGAGTTCATGTTAGTGAGTTGACTCTTGGTGGGTCCCTGGATAGCTTCAGCTTGGGGGCTGGTTTGGGGGAAGACCAAGCCATGATTAGAGAGTTGAAATTTTTTGCCCCATTTACAACATCCAAAGAGGGAAGGGCAGGAGATTGAATTCAATCACCTATGGCTAATGATTTAATCAACCATGCCTACATAATGAAACTTCCTCAAAGCCCCCAAACAATGGAATGGGGTTCAGAGAGCTTGTGAGTTAATGAACACATCAAAGTGCTGGGAGGTTAGAGTGCCCTGAGAGGGCGTGGAAGCTCTGTGCCTCCTCTCATATTTTGCCCCATGCATCACTTCCATTTGGCTGTTCTGAGTTATATCCTTTATAACAAACAGGTAATAGTAAGTGAGTTCTGTGAGTAAGAGTCATTCTAGTGAGTTATCAAACCTAAGAGGGGGGGCCTTGGGAAACCCTGAATTTGTAGTTGGCTGTGCAGAATTATGGGTATCCTGGCCACTCCATCTGCAGCTAATATCTGAAATGGGAAGAGGCTTGTGGGGCTGAGCCTTTATCCCAGGGGTCCTCAAACTACGGCCCGCGGGCCACATGCAAATACAAGTATTGTATTTGTTCCCATTTTGTTTTTTTACTTCAAAATAAGATATGTGCAGTGTGCATAGGAATTTGTTCATAGTTGTTTTTTTTAAACTATAGTCCGGCCCTCCAACGGTCTGAGGGACAGTGAACTGGCCCCCTGTTTAAAAAGTTTGAGGACCCCTGCTTTATCCTGTGGGATCTGACCCCAACTCCCGGAGTTATTGGCAGAATTGAATTGTAGGACCTCAGCTGGTGGCAAAGAATCGTTTGATGTCAGGAAGAAAGAACCTTAGCAGTAGTGACACATGCTGCAGCATGAATGAACCTTGAAAACATGCTAAGTGAAAGAATATAGACCCAAAAGGCCACATATTGTATTGTTTCTTTAATATTAAATGTCCAGAATAGTCCAGAATTTATAGAGACAAAAAGTAGATTAGTGGTTGCCAGGGATGTGGAGGAGGGGAGAATTGGGAGTGACTGTTAATGAATATGGGTTTCTGTTTAGAGTGATGAAAAAGTTTGGGAATTTGATATTGGTGATGATTGCACAACTTTGTGAGTATAATGAAAACCACTAAATTGTACACATTAAAAACAAATAAACCTTATTATAAAAAGCAAGGGAAAAGCGTATGGCATACTTACATATGAGAAATTATCACACCAGCTCTCTGTCCCGGGCCAGCTCAGCCAAGGGTTCGGTGAGCCTGAGGTGGGGCAGCGAAGGTTGTAAAAAAGACAGACAAAGAGAATAAGCTGGGTCTAGGGGGGGATCTCCTGTGCCGGGCTAAGGCCACAGAGAGAGACCCAGACAGCAAGATGAGCCTTTATTTTATAGCCAGAGGTAAACAAGGTAGTGGTCACCATAGTTACAGTGTTCTCGTGAGTTTCACTTGTTTTGGCAGCTGACTTAGCTACCCAGATAAGATCTAGGGAGCGTGATAAGGTCAAGCCTAATTATGCTAAGAGGGCTGTGCCCTCTAAGCTGAGACTTGTTTCTGGCTTTGCCAAGAGGTCAGTCCGAGGCTTAACCCTATAGCTGAGCCCTACAGCTCTCCTTACATAGAGTGATGTATTGTGAAGGAGGCACTATACTGACAAATAGGAGAAATGTTAGCTTCTGGTCAACTGACAGTGCCTTCAAAATAGTTGGTTCCATAATAGTGGCTATTTTCAGCCTATTGCCTTGCTTAGTTTTATGTAGAAACTAAATATTTCTATCTTAATCACATAGCCAAATCCTTGCTGATTCCCAACATTTACTTTCCTCTTAGTCTTTTCTGTTGTTGTTGTTGTTGTTAATCCTCACCCAAGGATATCCATTAATTTTTAAAGAGAGTGTAAGGGAGGGGGAGAGACACAGAGAGGAAAAACATCGATGTGCTGCCTCCCGCATGCACCCAGACCAAGGCCTGCAAGGGAGGTACATGCCCTTGACCAGAGTCAAACCCAGGACCCTTCCATAGGCCGATGCTCTATCCACTGAGCCAAAACAACTAGGCCCCTCTTAGTCTTATATCAAGAAATCATTTGTTATTTTTTAACTTAAAAAGTACAAAAGATATCAAAAGACTAAGGTTGTTGTATTAGCCTGTGTTCTTCCTGGAAAGCTAGGATTGAGACCAAGGCTTGAGTAAAACTATTGGGGTGGGGTGGAGGATCTATAATCCCATGTAACTGAGGACAGTAAAACTGGAAAGGAGGGAGAGCCAATACAAAGGTGTAGTCTCAAAATGGTTGTCGTAGGAAATGGAGTCTCTGTCTCTTAAGGACTTTTTGAAAAGCTGTGTTGAATGGTCTCACAAGTATCCACCTTGGAGCAGGAAGAACTGGTTCCTGGCCCCATTGGTCAAAGTTGCCCCATGGGGCATTGAGTCCCCCGCACATCTAGGTTGTGTGGATTTTGCCAGTATTCTTCACCTCAGTCTCCGAGCTCTGGGACAGAATACAAGAATTATGCCCAAGAAAAGTTTGTTGCTCCTCCATGGGACTTATACTATTGGCTCCCCTGGTTCTCAGACCTTTGAATTTGGACAGGAATTATACCCCCAGTTTTCCTGGGCCTCCATCTTGCAGACGGCAGATCGTGAGATGTCTCAGCTTCCAAAATTATATACTCCCTTGATGACATTGTACTAGAGGACACTGAATGCATATAAAATCATCCCTAACATGAAACCCGTAACATTAAATTATGAGAGTAATAATGAGCTGTTCAGCTACAGAAAGATCATAGGAGCCTTTTCCTTGTTTTTTTAGATTGCTCCTCCTGCGGTTTTTTAGCTAGCTACCATGGTGTGAGTACACTCAAGCAGCCCTATAAAGAAGACCCTATGGAGAAGAACCGAGGCTTCCTGACAACAGCCAGCACCAATTTGCCAGCCATGGAGAAGGTCCTGTCTAGGAAGTAAGCTCTCACCGAACACTAACTATGCCAGCACCATAATATTTTCCAGCCTCCAGAACTGTGAAAAATAAATTTCTGTTTGCAAGCCAAAAAAAAAATTTTTTTTGCTGGAGAAAAAGGTGGGCCAATTAATAATTTAATAAATATTATCACACCTTAAATTTACACAATGTTAATGTCAAATCTATTTTAATTTTTTAAATTCATGTAAAAGTAAAAAAATTGCAGACAATAAATGCTAAGAGATCAATACAAGAAGGAATCATTTCAGGCTGAGAAAATATAGAGGAGCATGAAAGAGGTGAAACTTAGATTCATAATATTAACATAGCTCTAATATTAGTAACCTGGTTTTGTTTCCAAATTACTTACATATAATGTATTTTACTTAAATATTGCTTACCTGAGGATAATTTAGGTAATTCCTGTTTTTCTTACCGAAGCAGGGAACCTAAAGACATAAACATAAAAGAAAATAAGGCTGAAAAAGGACAGTCTTTTCAACAAATGGTGCTGGGAAAACTAGGTATACACATGCAAAAAACCATAGTTGGATCTTGGCCTTACACCATATACAAAAACTAACTCAAAAATGGATGAAGGGCCTAAACATACGTGCTATAAAACTCGTAGAAGAAAACATAGGGAACGTTGGATTTGGAAATAATTTCTTGCATCTGATACCAAAAGCACAGACAACAAAAGAAAAAGTAAATAAATTGAACTTCATCAAAATTAAAAAATTTTTTTACATCAAAGAACTCTATGGCTCACTTGGTTGGAGCAAAATGTTGCCAGTTCATTTCCTGGTCAGGGCACATACCCAAGTTGCAGGTTCAATTCCTGATAGGGATGCAGTGGGAGGCAACCAATCCGTGTTTTTCTCTCACATCGATGTTTCTCTCACCCTTCTCTCCCTCCCTTCCTCTCTCTAAGATCAATTTTTTTAAAAGAGTGGAAAGATAGCCCAAAGAATGGGAGAAAATATTTGCAAACCATATATCTGATAAGGAATTTGTATGCAAACTGTACAAAGAATTTCTACAATTTAACAACAACAACAAAAAAATCACTACCCAACACAAAAGGGCAAAAGACTTGAATAGATATTTCTCCAAAGCAGATATACAGATGGCCAGTAAGCATATGAAAATATAGCTAACATCATTAGACATAGAGAAATACAAATCAAACTATAAGAAATATTACTTCATACCCAGTAAGATGCTTGTTATATTTTTTTAAAAAACCACTAAAAATAACAAATGTTGGTATGGATGTGGAGAAACTGTAATCTTGTACATTGCTGATGGGAATGTAAAATAGTGCAGCCACTATGGAAAACAGATTGATGGTTCCTCAAAAGCTAAAGTTAGAATTACCATATGATCCAGCAATTCCACTTCTGGGTTTACACCGAAAGGAATTGAAAGCAGGAACTCAAATAGATATTATACACCCATGTCCATAAAGGAATTATTTTCAATAGCCAAAAGGTAGAAACAACCACATGTTTGACAAATGAATAGGTAAATAAAATGTGGTATATACATACAATGAAATATTATTTGGCCTTAAAAAGGAAGGAAATTCTGGCACATGCTACAAGAATGAAACTTGAAAACATTGTACTATGTGAACTACACCAGACACGAATGGACAAATATTATATGATACCACTTACACAAGGTACTCAGAATAGGCAAATTCACAGAGATGAAAGCGGATCAAGAGTGTACCAAGGTCTGGAGAGGGAGGAATGTGATAGTTACTGTTTAATGGGTACAGTGTCTCTGTGTGGGGTTACAAAAAAGCTTTGGAAATAGACATTGGTGATGATTACACAACATTGTGAATGTAATTAATACCATTACATTATATACTTAAAAATGGTAAATTTTATGTTATGTGTAGTTTACCACAATATCAAAAAAGTGCCAGAAGGAAGGAAGGAAGGAAGGAAGGAAGGAAGGAAGGAAGGAAGGAATGAAGGGAGGAAGAAAGGAAGGAAAAGGCAAATGTTCTTCAAAGAGAACATGTTCAACAACATCCAGGGCAAACCTGTACCATCTTTTTGTTTTGTTTTATTTTGTTAATCCTCACCTGGGTATATTTTTTCCATTGATTTTTTAGAGAGCAGGAAGAGAAGGAGGGAGGGGGAGACAGAGAGAGATAGAGGAAGAGAGAGAGAGAAACATCGATGTGAGAGAGACACATTGATTGGTTGCCTTCGCACATGCCCCCCCACCCCTGGGGCCGGGGATTGACCTGCAAACCAGTCACGTGCCCTTGACCGGGAATCAAACCCTCAACCCTTTGGTTCATGGGCTGAGGCTCTAACCATTGAAAAACATTAGCCAGGGCAAGCCTGTACCATTTTAAATTAATAAAGCAATTTTAGGGGCCTATGAAAAAGGCAATAAAGTGAACTTAGGAGCAAGATAGGTCATTTGTATCTGTGTGTCACATGGGGCATGTATTGCTGCAGTGCCTGGTAGCGACAATGCTTTGAGAAAAATAGTTTCAAGTTGGACAGTTAGCTAAGGTTACTCTGAAATTGAACCCCATACAAGGTTTAGCTTTCCCCTGATTTGTTTGTTTGGTTCCTCTTTTATTGTCATTAGCCGAGGCCAATCCTGTCATTAGCCAAGATCCCCACCTGGCACTCAAGAATTCAAGAGAGACTTTGATGCACCATCAGAATCTCTTGAGCTTTTGCCACTGACTGCTAGAATCCTCAGCCTGTTACTTGACTAATGGTACTGCTGTATAATTTTGCTTTTAAAATGTCAGTCTGTGAGCCCTCCTAGGCAGGGCTTCAAAAACTGTTTTTCTGGTTCTTCCTGTTTAGCACCTGCTATTGTGATTGCCCTCTGAGATTCACAGCAAATCGTTTTTCCTTCCAGTTTTCTTTGCCTGTGGCATACAACCAGCTCTAGCTCGTTTGCAGCCCTGAACCCGTGCACTCTCTCCACTCTTCCCCATTCTGCCTTCAGATGATCTTTGCAGGACACAAGAAGTGCCTGTCCTTGTTGCAGCCACCACATGGCAAGGCTTGTGGTGAGCAACTCCTGCATTTGGCACTATTTCCCTGAGAACTTCCTGCTTGTGCTTTTCCAGGGTCCTTCCAGGCTTTATCTTTCTCTGGTTGTATCTTTCAGGGAAGAATTTACTTCTCTCCTTCAAAGGCTTCCTCCCCCAAGCCCTTGGCAAGTACCATTCTACTTTGAGTCTCCAAATTTCACTACTCCAGATACTTCATATAAATGTAATCATACCTACTTGTCTTTTTGTGATTGCCTTATTTCACCTACCATAATATTTCCAAGATTCATCCATGTGTAAGAATTTCCTCCCCTTTTAAGACTGAATAATATTCGATTGTATGTGTACACCTCATTTTGCTTATCCATTCATCTGTTCGTGAATATTTGTTCACTTTCACCTCTTGCCTATTGTGAATAACGCTGCTATGAATATGGGTACATAAATATCTCTTCAAGACCCTGTTTTCACTTTCTTTGGATATACACCCAGAAGTGAAGTTGCTGGATCATATGGCAGTTCTACTTTTAATTTTTGGGGGAACTGACATACTGTTACCATAGTTAGCTCATTATTGATGGGAAGGGAAGCAAAGGGGGAGACATTGTTGAGCATATTCAGTGGGGAAGCAGAGGCCTATTTGCTTCACCAGGAAGCAACAGCTTCACCACCCTCCCTCCCCCAAACCACTGGTCCATTCCCCACACATCACTGGGGGTTGGGATAGAACAAAGGGGGAACTAAACACAGGAGCAATAAAGTAAAAATGGCACAGGGGGAGGTACTCAACCATAAGGCCTGTAAGTCTAATCTGGGGAAAAGATCATTGGCTAAGGGTGGACCCCAATGCAAGCCAGCAGGAAAGTTTGGGAAGCTGATTGGCTATTTTGAAAAAGCTTTTGGTTCCTCCCAAGCTTTCTCTCTCTCTCTCTTTCTCTCTCTCTCTCTCTCTCTCTCTCTCACCTGCACTTGCCCATGTGTTTGCATGTTCTCTCTCCTAGCCATGTGGCCTCAGCAGCTGCATGGCTGACTGCCACTCAAACTCCAAACACAGGCTCCAGGCTGGAGCCTAGCTACGGAGGCACAGCAACAGAGTGAGTGCAGCCAGGAACACAAGCAAAGCTGGCCGGATGCTGGACTGAATTAAGCTTTAATATGGCACAGAATCTCTGAACACTGACTCTGTTTCTGGCCTTGATTCTCTATGGCAAGACGAACAGAGATGAGACATTGAGGAACTGCTTTAATTTGCTTCCCGAATAAACTTTGCCACCAGACCTCATCCTCTCTTGCGGGTCCCTGGAAATGCTTTTCCTCGCAACACGGAAAGTACCCCACATCCAGTGGCAACAATACTGTTCCATACAAATTTTAGAGATAACAAAATCATCCAGAAATGATCAATAGAAGAAACTGAATTAAAGTGATGCAAAATATAAGTCTGGCATTTAAAAATTTATCATCAATATTTTCTTTGTTCTTGGCTTTTCCATACACCTGTCTCCTTCTGTTTAATTTTAGCTACAGAGTGAAGATTTTGTACTTTTTTGAGAGCTTGAGGCTTCTAATAATGGTCTCAGTTTATCAGAAAGTCGCTTTGGGATCACAACTGAGGAAGAAAGGGAGGGGAAGTAGAATTGAGTTGAAGGAGAAGTTGAGCTGCCATGCAGGCCTGAGGACAGCCTCATTCAACCCCAATTTTAGGTCTGGAACTAAAATTGGTCATCAAGTAATCCCATGTCTTTATACCCTCCTTGGACATTGGATATGGACCGCCTTAGAAAGGACATGACCTTGAGCTTAGGGGCTCACCACAGCTGAGACTACATGAAAGATGAGTATAAGCACATGAAGGGAACCAAAGTTTTCCTACCCTGAAGCTGCCCTTTTGGGATATTGATTTTAAGCTGTTTATTAAGAAATAAGACTCAGAAAAAAACTTTTGACCCTCTCCCCTTTCCTGCCCAAGAGATTCAGAGAAACCAGCTTCAGGAAGGGGATCTTAGGATGTTTGCCTTAGTCTAATTTTAATTAATTATAGTAAAGAAGAGGACTTCTGGCAGGGGCCTGTGAGCTAGATACCCCCTGTGTCCTATTGCTTCTGAGTCACCTGGCAAGAATTTTCCTACTAGGTATGGTTTCACGTCTCCCTCAACTACCTGTAACTTACCCATGCTCACTTCTGAAATCTAATACTCCACCTCCTCACCTTTCCCACTTTTCTCCTTTGTCTTAAAAATGTCTTACATACCCAATGTTGCCTCAATGTCTTTGGAAATTTCATGTCTATGTGAATTCCCCATGTGCATGTATTAAACCCTTTGATTTTCTCCTGTTAATCTGTCTCTGTTAATTTGATTATTAGCCCAGTCAGAAGAACTTAAATGGTGGGAGGAAAAGTATTAATATTTTGATTAGCCCCAAGATACATCATTCCATCAAGTAATAGCTAAAGACAAAGCAAATGTACTATAAGAGAAAGCATCAGAGTTTATACTCATGAGCATAAATTGAGGAACTAGGCACTCCCAACCTCTTTCACACTGGCCATCAAGTGTCACAGGGGAGAAAACTGTGGAATTAACTGTCAATAGCACACAAAATTGATCTTGATCCAGTGACAGACTGAAGACTATGACAATGAGCATAAAAATCACAAACTTTTCCAGTTAGAACATAAAAACAAACAACAAACAAAATGAGAGTACCTTCATATACTTAACTGACAATGATCTTGAATTGTTCTGACTCAGAGAGTGCTGCCACTCTCCCTTCCATTTGAGCTGGATCTCTCCTCCCCAGATGGTTTAGTTCTACTACTACTATGCTCATGCTGAGGACAGTAGGTTTCTACACAGCTAACCCCACCCAAACCTGTGAGAACGAAGTTCTCTTTGTCAAGTATGATCTGAGTTCCAGGCCATACTTGCACTCTTTGTGTGTGGATGGTTTTACATTGTATCGGGTACTAGATTTCTCTTCTGGCTTCCCAGCATTACAGCTCATCTTTGAAAAGTAGCTAATCTGAGAAAATCAGAACCAAAGGAAAGGCGCCCCATCTTAAGCCACCATGCCAACAATGGAAGTATTCTTCTCACCAGCAGGACCCATTGTTCTCTGGTTACAACAGGAGTGAGATAAACAGCAACTGTGAGGCCCCTGCCCTTCTTCCTCAGAGGCCTGGGTACTGAATGTGAGAAGCCTGGCATTAGTACAGAGGGTTCTCACAGTTCTCGAACGACAGGGTTGATGGAGATGGGGGCATAAAAGCCACTTTGTAAACACAAAATATCTGAAAGGAAATACAGGAGAAGGCTGACATGTTGCAATAACAAATATTCAGTAATATTCCCCTATATTCTGCATATGAAATAACTAGAGAAACAACATAGTTTTGCATACAATTTATACACATGCATTTGCATTTGCTAAGCTTTATGTAGTCATTGAGTTAATTTTCAAGTCTTGCTCTTTTTATTCGTATCTTGATTTTTGTGGTACTTTCCTGCACCTTACCCCCTCAGATTCCTTATAATATATTATCAATGTTCATTGTTCATGGTAGTTATATTCTATGATGTTACTGAATTAGTGAATACTGAATTATTGCTCCTAAGGGAAACACAGGGTTAGAGTCCTACAACTCTGCTCACACATTTTTATCAACTGATTGTTAGGGTGAACTACCCTTAATCTCTCCTGCTTGGACATGTTTTCTGAAATATATGTTATAAGCCTTTTCCCATAGCTCGGGGCAGATGGCTGGTGTCTGCAGAATCCCTTCAGCCTGACCAACCTGTGCACTTCCTTCCTTGACTCCCTTGACTCACTTCTGCCCTCCCCTCTGCTTGACCAACTCACACCCCCACACCCTGGCCCTTTATTTCATACTTTTACCCTATACAAGAGAACCTAACCACCCCCTCGGGGCTGACACCGACACACCGGTCTCAGCCTGCTGTGAGAGAAAGCAATTAAATTTCTTAAATTCTCACAACGTCTATTGGTCTGGCTCCTTTAGGCTCATTTAATACACATTGTTGATTCATTAACATTGAACTTATGACCAACAGCACTGTAACTCTTGCCTGAACAAAGCTCATCTAACACATATTTTCTCTGTAAGGCACGTCACAGCCTTCTTGCACTTAGCACACTAGCCAGCACTTCAGCACTATGTTTGGAGACATTTTTAAGCAGCAAAATCACCAAGAGAAAACACAAAACTGAAAAAAAAAAACCAACAACACAAAACTGTGGAAAACATGGCTAAGTGGACCTCGAATAGGATGTTTACAGAATGAGAGCTGAAACAAGAAGGAGGCATGTCACCTTGTTTGACCACAGCTGAGAACATGCATGTGCTCAGGGCAACTCACATTTTTCCCAGTTCTGAACATGCTCATGTATGACTTCAAAAGCACTGCTAGGATTGATTTTGGGGTTACAAATAAATTTTATTAGCAAGTATACAAATTCACAAATGCAGAATCCTATAACTGTACACATTTGCAAATTAGAATGTTTTGTGGGTGAAATCTTGCATGACACCAGAAATTAAGAAAATGTGGTTCTATCAGCTTTCAGAATATGGAGAATTCAGAATAAGGACACTTTGGAATGTGCAGGCCTTCATATACAAATGTGACACTGCTGTGTTCCTTAACTCCACTCTCTTTAGAACATGTATTTGGAGATGTTCTTCCGTTATTTAACATGTAATAGCTCTAAGCCAGTGATTCTCAAAGTACGAACCTGGATGGAATGGTAGCATCAGCACCACTGGGATCTTGATAGAAATGTAAATTATTGAGCCCCACTCAAGATCTACAGGATCAAAATCTCTGGCATGAACTCCAGCAGCCTGGATTTTAAAAAGCCCTCCAGGACATTCTGCTGCACCCTCAAGTTTGAGAACACTGCTCTAAGCCATGAAACTCATCTGGTCCCCCTGGTGGCTAATGGACAGTAGCCCTGATTTGTTGCCCTTTGGTGTGGACCCAGAGCTTGACTGAGGTCAAATCTCACTTCTTCCTTTTATAATGGGAAGACCCTAAATTACTTAAATATTCTGACCCTCCAGTTTCCTCATCTGTAAAGATGGTAAAATTAAAAGAAATAGTAGGTGAGAAAGTGCTTAGCATACAAAGGCCCTCAATAAACATTAGCTTTTTTTTTTTTTAATTTCTCTTCCTTTCATTATTCAATCCTGAATAAAACATGAGGGTTGAAGGGGAAAAAAATCCCAGAGAGACACTTTTCTTTCTTTAGGAAAGAACAGAGCTTGGGAGGTTTAGCTCAGAGAAAACAATTATTATTGTCATCATTCTCTCTCTCTCTCTCTCTCTCTCTCTCTCTCTGCTGGTAAGCTACTACTCTGCTCTCAGCTCTCAGTGTAGCTATAGAGGGAAAGCACACCGAAGTTCTTCAAAGAGAACTCAGACTATTTCACTCAGTTCTTTTACCTTAATATACAATTTAAAGTAAGACCTCTGGACTCATATTTTTTTTTATTTCCCTCCTATCTTCTACCTCAACCCAGCAACTTCTCATTTTGTTCTTTTAGCCTAAGGAACTGATAATTCCCTTCAGTTGCCTTGCTAGGATCCTTAAAGACTTTACTTGAAAAACAGGTGATGCCCTGGACGGTGTTGCTAAGTGGTTAGAGAGTCAGCTGGTACACCAAAGGGTTACAGGTTCGATTCCCACTGGTCCAGGGCACATACCTGGGTTGCAGTTCACTTCCCCTCAGGGTGTGTATGGGAGGCAACCAGCTGATGTTTCTCTCTCACGTCAATGTTTTTCTCTCCCTCCCTGCATGCCTTCCACTCTCTCTGAAAAGCAATAGGAAAACATCCTCAGGTGAGGATTTAAAAAAAAAAAAAAAAAAGAGGTGAATACAGGTTATGGCCAACTACCCCTCCAAGTTTTCCCAGATGTAGCTGAAGGGGATTTCAGATCTCAACTTGTCAGCCCTTCATCTTGAGTCATGCAGTCACTAAAATCAGAACAGAGCCCAGCAAGTTGTTGTGTTCAAACACTGTAATTCTGCATATTGGGAGTATTTTTTTTTCTTTGAAATTGCCTTTTTTGGTTCCTTTGTAGGATTGTAGTTCATGTTCTTTGTCTGCCTGCAACAACACTGTCCTTACACTCTATTGGAGTCATCTTATAGAACTACTCTTGCTGCCGATGTATACAATAGTTGTCTCAATCCTGATTTCTGTCCTCTGAACATTGGTAATGTTCGATAGTAACCAACATTTACAATGAGGAAGAGCGGCTTGCAATCTTGGAATTTTAATGGTAAAAACCAAAGGGAATTTAATGGTAAAAACCAAGTACCCTGTTCTAAGCCAGGGAAATTCCTTAATACAAGTTTCAAGATACCTCACTCCAACCCACCTTAATTTTTTTAATACTTCAACTTAGACTCTGGTTCAGCTGGGCAAACCTGATTGCTTTCTTTCCCTATGCAATTTTCTGCTCTGAAAAGCAGAGCTGGAGAAAGCTGAGACCCTGAAAAGAGAAATGATTTATCCAGATTATATTTTGGTCTAGGGCTCTTTCTCCAGTATCACACTTCTCATTTCTACCTGTAAGCCATTATCTTAGGCTTTCCCTATTACCTCAACCTTGCTTTCTCCTTTCTACAAAAGCCTGTCCTCAAAAATTTCAATCTTTCTTGAAAATTTTTCTTCCCTAAGAAACCAGACCTTTCTGATCTTCATCTGGCTTTGATCACTCCTTTTACTCCAAGATTCTCTTTCTCTTCCAGGCATGGAATTATAGACTGTAGGATCACAGGAATTTCTGACTTAGAGGATCACCCTAATTTTTATAGTAAAGGGCCCCAACTAGCTAAGTCATTAGTCTGAGATCACAAAGCCAAGTCTAAAACTCAAGTCTTTGAGTCCTTAGTTCAAGATTCCTTTTTAATACATGGAAACAATTGTTTGTGCTTCTTTTCTCTATCCACATTCTTATGTCTTCTCATTAAGTCCATCCTTCTAGAGATAAACCAAAGAAGTTATATACTTATATGCATAGCCCAAGGACACGGGCAATAGGGTAGTGAAGACCTGGGGAGGGGGAGGAGGGAGGGAGGGACTGGGAGAAGGGGATAAGGGGGGAGGAATGGGAGATAGCTGTAGTACTATCAACAATAAAGATATTAAAAAATAAATAAATACACCAGCTAGAAAGAAAAGTCCATCCTTCTAATTTCTTTGTCACCATTACCATTATCATAATCATAGTCAATTGTCATCACTCAGCCATTCCCGAGAGCACTTTGCATATGCCAGTGGATACTCAGTAACCATTACCGATTGCCCAACTCCTTAACTCTTTTTCCTTATATCCCAAATGATTCCAGCTTTATCACCTTGTGAGTGTCCATCACTGTCAAGCCTCAAGGAAAACAAAGTTGGTACAATGAAAGAAACAGTGCTACTGATGCAGTAAATCCACTCTTTTTTCTGAAATACAAAATATGAAAATACAACTTGCTAAACTGAAAGAGCAGGAAACACAGGGACCATAAGGAACGTAATTTCATGGAAGTTGACCCAACTCTTGTCTATTAGAATTCATAGGACCCAATACCAAGTAGTATGAAGGTGCTAAATTTCAGAAGAGCCCATTACACTGTGGTTGTAATGCACTGGACAGCAATGAACTCCTGACTCAAGCTGGGCCAATCTGATTCTCTTATGACAATTTAGAATTGAGGCCTAGAAACACTGGTACTTGTGAAGTTATATAAAGCTAGAGTCCAGATGGTCATCCCTGATGATGCTGTGAAAGAGAATGAAGCGGAACCTCAGAGAAGCAATGAGGCACTCAAGGAAATGGTCAGCGATCTTGGGTACTGATTTCCACTCCTGGTTCTACCTCCTGGTGGTGAGAAACCAAGTAAGCTCATCAAAACCCCTCTACTTCTTCTGCCGCTGCTTTTCTTTCCCCTTGGTTTGGACCAGTTGAGCAGGTTTCTTTTGTAACCAAGAAGTCTTAACTAAGACCCTCCCTCCCCTTCTTCATAGAACTGAAAGATGAACCGGGCAATTGCACATGATTGGGAGGTCAAGGAGAGGATTGCAAGGACTTGAAGACATTGTTTATTTCTCTGTAGGGGGTAGTGCTTTTCATCTGTGATTTTCTGTGAAACAGATCTCACAATCACAGGTATTTTCTTCTGCCAATCCCCCGCCCCCATCCAGGTAAACACAGCAACCGTTGCCAGCCTTCAGCCTTCACAAAACTTCATGTGCTCTCATGCACTTCCTTCTGAAGAACATAGAGGACACTTGTTTTTTTAGGGAAAGAAGCAAGTTTAAAGCCTTGATAAAGTGAATCTAACTGGTCTTTGCCAGCATTTTGCTTCTAATGTCTCTGTTGGAAGGTAGATAGGTATGTTGCGGAGATTCTCCAACTTCAGTCACTAGCAGACTACCTTTATGATTTCTAGTTTTCTTTTTTTTTAATTCTCACCAGAGGGTATGTTTTTCATTGATTCTAGAGAGAAAGGAGAGGAAGAGAGAGGACACATTGATGTGAGAAAGAAACATCGATAGATTGCCTCCTATACGTGCCCCAAACAAGGATTGAACCTGAAACCTGGGTATGTGCCCTGATAGGGAATCAAACCTGCGATCCTGCGGTGCATGGGATGACACTCTAACCAACTGAGCCACACCAGTCGGGGCATAGTTTTCTTAATATTTTTAGAAATATACTTAAAATTTCTTTTGCTTACCCTCACCTATAATATTCATTAATGAAATCATAGGTTTGCTATGCATATTATATTTTTCTAATATACATTAAAATGTAAAACTATTACAATAAAAATACATTAAGATCATCTTATGTGTACCACCTTAAGAAACATTAATGTAGTGTGGGCATTGGAGTCAGACAGGCCTAGTTCAGGTCTTAACTCTGCCACTTAATACCTGTATGACCTTGACCAAGACATTTAGTCTCTCTAAACTTCAATTTTGTCATAATAAGCATGTCTTCCTCAGGATTTGGTGAGGATAAAATGGGGTATGTTTAAATATAGTGTGTTTCAACTTCTTAGCACAGTACTTAGCATACAGTAAATACTCAATAGATATTAACTACTATTGTTGTGCCCTCTCGTTCTGCCCTTTATTTATTCCTCCTTATGTTTGAAACAGGCACCAGCATGAAATGGGTTTGCTTCTTGAAGTGTATGGAATTTATATTAATCCCTTCAGAGACCAGAATAGAAAGCTGAGTATGGAGCGTCTGCTAGGTCCAGATTTGTTGTCTTAATGATGTGACATTATTCTATTGGGCTGATGTGACTGAGATAATGCAATTGTTTCTATAGAACCTAATTTCCAAGGTGATCAAAGCCCTTATGAACATTCCCTAACTCATCCCTATTATGTGTGGACAAGTGTTATCTTCCTTAATTTTTAGGTGGGGGATCAAGACCCCGATAGGCCTGACCTAGTAACTGAGTAACATTGTGACAGAACCACACAGAAGAGTCCAGGACTCCTGATCCAGAGGGAAGATGCGGCCTTAGTGCAACATGGAAGGTGTTCATAGAAGTGAGCAGGAAAAGTGCTCCATGCTCATTATGATTCTCCAGCAAAGAAATAGAGCACACTTAATTTTCCAGATTTGACCACTACTTAGCAATTCTCAAGGTAGTTTTCCTCAGAATACTATTTTGAAAACAGGGTTTTAGTTGATCATACTGGCATGAATTCTACTTCTCAAGTTCCTTGCTTTTATAAAAATCAAGCTGGTCTTGGAATGCTGAAAAATAACCATGTCTGAAATCATTTTACCCCCCTCCACACCCTGGAGATGAAGATTCCAGTCCTGTATCACAAGCCATTACCTGTCTGGGAACTGATTTCCTCCACAGCCTGTCTTTGATTACATGCTTGATAATGTGTAATATTTCAATTCTTTATTTGGTTCTTTTAAAAATTTGTGTGTTTTCTTCTTTTTTAATTTTGAGAATTTAAAAAAATATAAGAAAGTAGTTACTTATTTTTAAAAATAAAATCTTAATGAAAGTTAGAATTAGAAGAAATATCACATTATACAGACACGAAACAAAATCCTAATGAGGACAAGTCACACAGCAAGACAATAGCACTCCTAGAAATAGAACTAAAGTCCCCTGTCCCCTGGCACAGTTTTTCACTACTGAGGTGATTCCTTTGTTTATATTACAGGTCTGGGTGTATTAGTGAACCCTTTGATTTATCTTAATTCTGTGTTTTTCATTAAGATGTTTAGTATAAAATACTCTGTGGGGAGGAAAAGAAGAGATAGTTATGGAAACACCTGCTTTAGAATATGAAGTAGACCCAAAAATATATATCCACAGAGAGGACCCCCTGATTTATACTGATGTAGGTGATCAAAACTTATCCTCAGTTATAAATTGACCTGGGTTATGTCAGGCTTTTACTTAACATTGTGCCATGCTAAGGACTGATAAGCAGGTACCTCCTGCAGTTGGGGTTTTCTTGATGTAGGAGAAGTGAAGTACAGTCAACAGAGAGCCTGAAAAAGGAGGTAGTATGACACAGCCTTTACCGGTTCTTTGCTTTTGTTCTGAAGAGGTTTGAGATAGCTTAAACAAAGGGCATGCATACAATAAAGTTAGTATCAGGGTTGTATAAAGTAAGAAGAAGCAAACCAAGAAGGCTATCATGCGTACTAAATATACTTTTGTCTCTAAGCCTCCTGGAAACCATAACAAAAAGGAAAACAAGTTGTAAAGAAAGGAGGATGCCTACCAATTATCCATAATAGAATAAGATTTTCCTGGAACTAAAGTCTTAAAATATTTTTTTCACACATAAAATCTTATTTTAGGGGCTATTGTGCAATATAATAGACAATGTCCTGGACAGTAGCTTTATAATAAAAGCAGAAAATTTTCATAGGACTGTTTCCTGTAACAATTTTGGATTGGAGTCAAGATTATTAAAACAAGGCCTCGTAGCTACAGCATTAGATTAATCTTTGATGAAGAGCCAGATATTTATTGTTTCTGGGACACAGTTTTCTCTCCTATAAATAAAGGAATTGCTTTTTAGATCAGAGAAGAAGTAGGGAAGCCTATCAAATTCATCTGGGGAGTTTGTTCAAAATGCACATGCCTCCTATATTATCCTACCCCCTTGCATATCAAATGTCTTGTGAAAAATTATTCTAGATGACTCTTTTTAAAAACATGTTTTTATAGCTTTTTAGATAAGGAGGAATGGAGAGGGAAAGAGAGGGGGAAAAAACACATTGATGTGAGAAACATCAGCTGTCTCCTACACGCCCCCCACTGGGG